>NW_027471309.1:0-26865 GCF_051020765.1 Lasioglossum baleicum
ATGACTCAAAGTTACAGTTTTCAACGTACATTTTCAATGCATGCAAACTGCAGATAATTCCAGTATCTCGAACAGCATTATCGAGACTACTAATTAATTTAGCCGATATAATCAGACGTTTCTTCTCGATTCAACTCGCGATGGAATAATAATTGTTCGTGCGAACGCGTATGACGCGCGTGTCTTTTGACGTATAGGAAACGACTTTTGGAATTGGACTCTGATATCATGCGTGCAAGCTTGCACCGATCGCAACTATTTCATTATTTCGATCCGGCGAATTTTGCGATTTTGTTGCAAGGCTCGCGATGAGTCAGGCCGTGCGAATGGTACCGAACGAACGCATCCATCGTTCGAGTGATTCACGCGTTCGCGACAACAATTACGCTCAATTATGGTCGAATATAACACGGCCAGGCGATCGCAAGGACGTAAATAAAAGTTAATTGATAATGGAGACACCGAAACTGCCGCGGGATTCGCGCGATTAGCTCGAAGTGGATCGTAAAAGAGTTGGTAATGGAGGAAGTGGGTGGTAGGTTTTTGGATCGTTTAATTCCATTGGTATCGAGTTATTTGTGTATCGTTTCTTGGAAGTAACTTTATTTTTCTTCCTTACGTCGAATTACTTTTCTATTTTTCCGTAGGAATAGATTTATATTATTTTTGCATGGTTAATTTGGATAATTTTTGGATTATTCCTGTATTATTTCTTTCTTTGTTATAATGAATTATTTTTGGCTGATAATGGAGGAAGTGGGTGGTAGGTTTTTGGATCGTTTAATTCGATTGGTATCGAGTTATTTGTGTATCATTTGTTGGAGGTATCTTTATTTTTCTTCCTTACGTCGAATTACTTTTCTATTTTTCCATAGGAATAGATTTATATTAGTTTTGCAAGGTTAATTTGGATAATTTTTGGATTATTCCTGCATTATTTCTTTCTTTGTTATAATGAGTTATTTTTGGTTGGTAATGGAGGAAGTGGGTGGTAAGTTTTTGGATCGTTTAATTCGATTCTTATCGAGTTATTTCTGCATCGTTTATTGGAGGTATCTTTATTTTTCTTCCTTACGTCGAATTATTTTTCCATTTTTCTATTGCAGTAGATTTATAGTAATTTTACATGGTTAATTTGGATAATTTTTGGATTATTCCTTCATTATTTCTTTCTTTATTATAATGGGGTATCTTTGGATTTATTTGTTGTAATATTACTGTATTATTTCGCAGGTATTTTTGCATTTTCATTCCATCCTTATGTCGAATTAATTTTCCAATTTTCTATAGGAATAGAGATATTAATTTCGCATCGATAATTTGTATAATTTTTGAACTATTTTTTTGGAATATTTCTGCATTATTTCAGAGGTATTTTCATATTTTCTTTCTATTTTTATGTCGAATTATTTTTCCAATTTTCTAGAGGAACAGACTTATATTAATTTCGCATTGATAATTCGAATAATTTTTGAATTATTCTTTTGAAATATTCCTGTATTATTTCGGAGGTATTTTCGTATTTTCTTTCCATTCTTATGTCGAATTAATTTTCCAATTTTCTGTAGGAATAGAGATTTTAATTTTACATCGATAATTTGAAGAATTTTTTTTTTATTATCCCTGAATTATTTCTTTTTTTACTATATTGAATTATCTTTGGTTTAATTTATTGGAATACCCCGGTATAAATTTTCCACTATTTTATTAAATTATTTTTATTATCACTCTGTTATATTATTTTTTAATCGTTCCACTAAATTATTCTTGCATCGTTTCTCCACTGCTACTCTGGATTATTTTTTTATTACTCCTTGACTATATCTGTGTATTCCTATTGAATTATTCATCGAATCACCTTGGAATTATTGTTGCATCATGTCGTACTATTCCCGAATTATTAATTGCAAATTAAATAATTTTACCTCGGAATATTCCGACCCTCATGAGTATAACGTATCCTAAAATTTTCTATAATATAAAATACGACACTTACCTGTTATATTCAATCCAGCAAAAGCTTGGAACTCCGATATTGCTTTCGATAGTGTATCCTGCGATATGATTCCACCACTTGTTGGATTGATAGGCTGCAGGTACCCAAACTGAGACAGGTAGTTCTGCAACAGGTAAATAGAGCTTAGTTAGCAAATTTACTTTATTTTTAACGCAATACATAAAGCGAAAGATATTTATCTTCAAATTAAAAATTCGATCCATACAAAACTATCAATCTTCAATTTATATTCCATTTTCAGCATTCATTAGCTATAATTTTTCGACGATTAAAAAATTCTTAATTTAAAAACTAACGAAAAAATTCCATTATCTCTAAAAATAGTACCAAAAGAAAAAATAATAATTATTATTACAAAAAATAGTCTAATACTATGCTATAACAACATTATACCGTATATTTATTTATATTTCAATTAATTATTATAATTAATGTAATAATAGATAATAAGGTGTTATTTAATAATTATGAAATAAATAATGAAGTGTTATTTAATTTAAATTACACTATTTTTACGGTTAAATATACGAATTTAAAAATTCCACTAGGCTAGTGACAAAAAGATTCACGGTCCCTTAGTTGATAATCGAACCGCTAGATATCGCACGTTGGAAAAATATAAATGGGACCAGATGACTGATGTCCGAGGGGATTGACCTGGCCAGTGGCTCTATTGCGGTATGATACAGTTATTTAGCCGCGGCGAGTAAAGGGAATTAATATTCCGGCGAATAAAAACGCGTGTACGTGCTTCCGTTTTCCTCGTTCCCTATCCGAGGCTGGATCACACCAGATTTCGACCGATCGAACGAAAGCGTGGTTTGTTATCTTACGAATCTTCTCGTGGCGATGAACTTGCTTCTCGTTTCTCACAATAAACAGGCCACTGTGTGAGATCGTAATAAAATTCTTTTCAAAGCAGAGAATCGAAAAATAAATCCGAAAAGTCGTTTTCTTGTGACACTGCTTTATTTTTTGTCGAAGAGTTATTGGATTTTCGAGAAGTTTATTCTTTATAATTGAGTCCTTCTTTGTCTCCAAATTTTTCGAATTATTTGTATGTTTTTCAATGAGACAAATATAGTATTTTTGCTTTGTAAGGGAAAAAATATATTTTGTTAAAGCTTTTTATTTTGATTGGAGAAATGGAAATGAATAATTAATTAATTATAATGTGTAATTAGATATATATGTAGGTGTGTATTTTTTAAATTTCGGAAATGCTGGAAAAATTGACAAATTTTTAAAATGTGTATTTGACTAGTTTGGTTTTTATAAATTAAAAATATCGGAAATTAAAATTCTTTACAAATCTATGATATTTATTAACTTATGTGTGTTTTTGTGATATAGAAATCCTTGTTTTGAAATTTATTATTGATTATAATTCTCTCGATTGTTTTTTTTTTTGTTCTGAAAGACAAAGTAAGTTTAATATTGGATTCGATAGAAAATAAAATTCCATTTGTAGGATAATAAGAAGCTGTTTACCGCAACGGATGTTCTATCACGTAACAATTATCCTATAACGAGCAGAAAACCGCAATGTAGTATGAAGAACTATGAGTTATCAATAATTCTAGCAAAAACCCTAACCAGCCTGCAGACATCTATTACCAAGAACCCCATCAATCTAAATACACCTGTGTTCACACCTGATTCATTCATAAACTGCATAATTTACTATTTTTCATATTAAAGGAAAAAAATATCTTCATACACATAAATACATCCTGGTATCTAAGAAAGTTCCAACACACTTCCTCTGCTTCTAATTACTTTTACATCATCTATTGAATTCATATACAATTAACCTAGGAAGATTTTTTTAAATTCCTATTACTATCGTGTATTTTTCATTCATAGTTTTAATTCAGTAATTCCATTGATAAGTTTCTCTTCGAACTCAAATGACTAAGCAACATTGGCTAGAACATCTAACCTAATGTAGAAAAAGTCCAAAAAGTGCATGGTTTGATTTAAATTTTGAATTTTACTCACGGATTGTGGATAATTTTAATTTTATTTTCACGTTGGATTATGAATAGCCTCAATCTTAATTTTGTTTGCAACATATATTAGGTTGGGAAAAAAGAAATTCTTTATTTTTAAAATAATTTTAAATGTTATTCTTTTTCCTCGACAATAAAATTTTTCTCCGTTCTATTTTTCTTTAAAGATTTCAAAGAATGTACAGTTATTTATATTATGTTAAGGAAAAAGAAATCCATTATTTTTACAATTATAAATGGATTTAAAAAAAATTTTAAAGAATTAAAATTGAAGAAATCCATTTAAAATTGTAAAAATAATGGATTTCTTTTTCCCCGACTTAAAATAAGAACTGTCCATATTTTGAAATCTTAAAAAAAAAGAAAAAATAGAGCGAAGGAAAATTTTATTGTTGAGGAAAAAGAAATCAGTTTAAAATTATAAAAATAATGGATTTCTTACAATAAATTATATTGGGTTGGGAAAAAAGAAATACATTATTTTCATAATTTTGAATGGATTTATTTTTCCTCAACCCAATATAATTTATTGCAAGAAATGCATTATTTTTATAATTTTAAATGGATTTCTTTTTTCCTAACGTAATATTTCACCACACGTCTAAAATAGTAAAGATGTTCGAGGTTAATTAACGAATCCTAAGACGAAAAAATTACATTGATAGTTTGTCAATGACACTTCAATAAACCGTGACAAGATCATTGGAACATGTAATTGGTTCGAACGATACGGCGTGTAAATTATTATAGTAATTGGCGGTATCGATTGATACCAAAACGATATTGCCGAAGTCATGTCGCTTAATATCACGTGTAATTTCTATTTCTAGATATTCAATACGAAGCATTAAGATGATAAAAATTATGAGTAATCTCTAATTATCTGATTATTAAAACCCCCATATTAAAAAGTATTACGATTTCATTAAATTAAATATGATGCATAAGTAACTTCCAAAATATCAATTTGTTTAAAAAATGTAACGATTTCTTTGGTAAATGTGATATGCAAATAATTCCCAAAATATCAATTTATTTAAAAAATGTTACGATTTCATTAAATTAAATATGATGCATAAGTAACTTCCAAAATATCAATTTGTTTAAAAAATGTAACGATTTCTTTGGTAAATGTGATATATAAATAATTGCCAAAATATCAATTTATTTAAAAAATGTTACGATTTCATTAAATTAAATATAATACGTAAATAACTTCCAAAATGTCAATCTGATTAAAAAATGTAACGATTTCTTTGGTAAATGTGATATGTAAATAATTTCCAAAATATCAATTTATTTAAAAAATGTTACGATTTCATTAAATTAAATATGATACGTAAATAACTTCCAAAATATCAATTTGTTTAAAAAATGTAACAATTTCTTTGGTAAATGTGATACATAAATAATTTCCAAAATATTAATTTATTTGAACAATGTTACTATCTCATTAAATTAAATATGATGCACAAGTAACTTCCAAAATATCAATTTATTTAAAAAATGTTACAATTTCATTAAATTAAATAACTTCCAAAATATCAATTTGTTTAAAAAATGTAACAATTTCTTTGGTAAATGTGATACATAAATAATTTCCAAAATATTAATTTATTTGAACAATGTTACTATCTCATTAAATTAAATATGATGCACAAGTAACTTCCAAAATATCAATTTATTTAAAAAATGTTACAATTTCATTAAATTAAATAACTTCCAAAATATCAATTTGTTTAAAAAATGTAACAATTTCTTTGGTAAATGTGATACATAAATAACTTCCAAAATATTAATTTATTTGAAAAATGTAACAAAAGTTAATATTTCTTTATTAATTCATTTAGTTATTTTTATAGTTATTTTTATACAGATATAAGTAGATGATTATCAAAAAATATGTTTTAATCGTTGATAAATATCGTTAATATTGTCGAAACCTAGTTATTAATCGAGTGATAAAAGTTACTAGATAAACATAAATAAAAAATTTATGTCGTGTGACAAGTGTCGCCCTCTCGATTCCTTTTTAACTACGCCATTGGACACTAGGACCCTTTTAGGCTCGTCTGACTTCACGAATGCGCTGTATAGGCCTTAGCAACCATAAGCTCAGCCTCTGCTGGATCCTCGTAAACGCAAAGCTATGCCGTGACTCACGATACACTAACGGATAAAAGAGATATTCATTCGAATAATCGATGTGCATGCTGTGATCCGGTGCATTCTTGTTGCTCAGAGACTCGTCGAGACGGAAGCCTTGAACGAGCAACCATGATTCATCTTTGCAGCGAAATAAACCTCTCTGTGCTATTTTTCTCCTACTTTAGAACCTTCCTGTTAATACATATACGGTTGGAGATTTTCAATGAATAATCATAGATTGTAGAATTGATTTTGAGAGAAATGAATTTGATTAGGATTCTTTGGATTCTTAGAATTAGGATTTGAACTTAGATTAGGGTTCTATAGTATTTGGAATTTCCTAGGGATATATGGAAGAATTGTGATTTGATGTGAAGAGGGTAAGAAGGTTAATTCTTGCGAATGATTGAATTGATAGGAGTGAAGAGAAAGCGAATGTTAAATGGTGAATGAGAATATTTGATTGGTATGAAGGTTACTTTCTGTGAATGGCTCCATTGATATTAGAGAACAGAAGATGAATGGTTGAATTTGTGCAAGAGAAAAGGAAATGAATATTGAATGAATAGGAATATTTAATTTGATTTATATTTGATTTGTGTGAGAGAAAAATGAGATGATATTTCAATTGATATAGAAGATGAATATTGTAAAATTACTATCAAAGGTATGGTAATATACAGATAAGTTCTGATATATAGAGATTAAATGAAGCAATACTATATGTATAGTAACAGTGATTTATAATTTTATTAAATACTTAGTCTAATTTATATTCTGAATCCCTAGTGCTATCTTTCAATTCATTGTTTCATTTTTTTCTATCTTTCAATTCATTGTTTCATTTTTTGTTATCTTTCAATTCATTGTTTCATTTTTTGCTATCTTTCAATTCATTGTTTCATTTTTTGCTATCTTTCAATTCATTGTTTCATTTTTTGCTATCTTTCAATTCACGATTTTATTAAATACTTAGTCTAATTTATATTCTGGACTTTGAATCCCTAATGCTATCTTTCAATCCATTGTTTCATTTTTGCTACCTTTCAATTCACGATTTTATTAAATAGTCTAATTTATATTCTGAACTCTGAATCCCTTGTTTCAATTCATTGTTAGATCTTAATACAAGTGTATATATTTTTCAGAAGTATCTATTTTTGTGTATTCTTCGTTCTTGTACCTTTCTTTAATTCAGAATATTCTTAGATAATATTCTAATACATCTATGTGTTTCATTTGTTCATACCTATAGTATCCTGAATTAAATAATCTATATCAAGTACATTTATCATTCTAAATCTAGTATTCTTCTTCCAAAAAAGACTTTAACACTGTAGATTAAGTGCTTTTCATTCACATTTCTAACACTTTAGACCAAGTGCTCTTCTTTTCCTTCTCAAACACCAAGCATTCCCTTTTCAGATCTCTAATACCCTAGAGTATACTTCTTGCTTCTCAGACCAAGTACTCTTCTTTCACATCTGTGACATTCTAGATCAAGTGCTGTTCTGTCATACAACAGTTCGTTTGATAAAAATTCCATCACTCTCGCAATAGCGTTTGTTAACATTCGGTTGAATACTCGTGTCACTAATTGAAAGAATCAGATGATTTACGTACCAAGTTACGAGAGATGATGGACGCATGATAGTTGGTTTCCAGAGTTGAACAAGTAGCTTCATTTTGCATATGTAAAATATGTATTGTAGTGGTGAATTATTCTGTCCTTCGGCTACTATATTTAATACGCTGCATTCCTTTCTAAACACGTAGAATTCGACCAGAATTCCACGAAACACGAACTTCAAGCGCATCGCACGAGATCACAGGGGACGCTTATGTAAATCAGTTCTGCTCTTATGGATTTAGACCCGATGTAACGTACGTGAGATCGACGAAAATAAACATCGCGATTTGCATGGCGAAAAAAGAACCTCTTGGAATAAAGACTATCGATTTTCCCTACTTTCCAGGAGTCTCTAAGACGAAAGTTAAAAAAGTCGAAGGCGAAGTGCTAAAAGAGGAATTAATTTTCAAATATTCGAATGTATTTTGACAGCGCTCGAACTTGTCAAAAATTAGTCTCAAGTGATGGTTTTATTTCAGAATTTTTAACGTCGATAAAATTATAAATTTATTTTTGTAAGATAGTCTCCAATTTTTTCAAACTCGAAGTTTTAATTTAAATTATTTAATTATTAAATTGTAATTAAATTTTCTCTCACAGAAAATATAGACTGAACTTTATAATATTAATATGATAATAGTAATTAAATTCCTTCAAAAATCAAAGTACTTAACATCATATTTTGTATTTGAAGAAAATTTCAATTCTAAAGAATTTGATTGCAATTTAACTTAAATTATTTAATTATTAAATTGTAATTATGTTTTCTCCCATAGAAAATGCAGAATGAACTTTACAATAATACTACGATAATAATAATTAAATTCCTTCAAAAATCAAAGTACTTAACATCATATTTTGTATTTGAAGAAAATTTCAATTCTAAAGAATTTGATTGCAATTTAACTTAAATTATTTAATTATTAAATTGTAATTAAGTTTTCTTTCATAGAAAATGCAGACTGAACTTTATAATATTAATATGATAATAGTAATTAAATTTCTTCAAAAATCAAAGTGATTAACACCACATTTTGCATTTGAAGAAAATTTCAATTCCAAAGAATTTGATTGCAATTTAACTTAAATTTAATTTCATTTAATTTAAATTATTTAATTATTAAATTGTAATTAAGTTTTCTCTCATAGAAAATGCAGAATGAACTTTATAATATCAATATGATAATAATAATTAAATTCCTTCAAAAATCAAAGTGATTAACATTCTGTATTTGAAGAAAATTTCAATTCCAAAGAATTCGATTGCAATTTAACTTCCTATATTTAAAAGAAATTACTATTTATTACTTTCTAAACTTAATCCCCCATTAAACTCCGACCTTGGTGTTGACAAGGTTAAATTAATCGCATTGTATCGTTTCAAAATTAGTATGATCTTGCACGAACACCTAACGACATTAATCCTTTATCCTCGTTGATTCACTAACCAAATACATCATATACACACTATCCTGTGTCGCATCTGTAAGTCACCAAGCGACTCAGCTAATCAAACACATCATCCTCTGCAATTTGCACCTACGAGCTCTTCGTTTCAACGAAATTCCGATTCTATATACCAGATACTACCAAACGCAAGCTTCCTTTCGGAGAAAATTTCGAAATTCGAATCTCAAACACTAGTAGCCTCTCTATGTTTTTTATTGACACAGGCCGATCTTTGAGGAAGATTCTGTTCGTAAAAATAATTCACTTCAATTGAAATTCTTCCATTGAATACTCCCCACTACTACTCGTAGTAGATTCATTTCCTCGGAGACTCGTGACCGCGGTAAATTCCACACCTACACTGATCTCAGTCTCCCAGTGTCAATGATTCAAACCTGGATCACGCTTCCGTGTCTTACGAATCTCGTAATAACCCCGTCCCGATCGAGTTCCGAGAAGAGAGCGATTTTTATGAATGAACGTAAGCGAGGCTCGCGTACTCGCGTGTGTCACGCGTGAATGGCCACTCCTTCTGACGCCCTCGTAGCTGGATCGCATATGTATACACTCATATGCGAAAGTATGCGAACGCTTTGGTGCAGTCGAATTTTTCAACTGCCTTCCCGAATGTTTATCGATGTTAAAGTTAACCCTCTATAGGCCGAATTTTTGTTTTAACTCCGAAAAAATTGTGGGAACGAAAAATGAGAAATTATAAACCTATATATGCAAATGAAAAGAAATTTTTGCGTTTAAACAATTTTATTGCGATATATTCGCTATGTGACTTGAAAGTCACACTGGCTTATAAAGTTTGCTTTGGAGTCATTAGGGTAATTTCTTTTCCAAAGGCGATAGGAATAATTATTATTCATCTGTGATAGTGGTTGCCAAATAATTTTTTGTAGTCCTGCATCTTCCTCATCTGACGAGGATTGAGTACTAAATTCGTTGTCGCTATCAATGACATTTTATCCGTCGTCGGGGAAATACTACCATATCTTCATCGGACTCGGAATCTAATAAAGAATCATCGGATCTATCACCTCTAATGCGTCTAATTCTAATTCCTCGGTTATTTCTATTGGATTTTGTATTTATCTTTGGGTATATGATGTATAAATCTGAAAACGGGAGAATGCACAGGCTTTATCCTAAATGTACCGAAATCTGCCACAATAGCCCACTGTAACCTCAAAGTTACAAAACTGTATCATCAAAAACAGTAACAAATTGAAAATTGAAATGCAAACAAATAGGTTGTTATCGATATACTAACCCAGAGTTATTATGTCCACTATTTTTAGTTTGGTAATCACTGACAAAAGCACAAATAATATCAATTGGATCAAATGGTTTCGCGTAGTTTTACTGCCGACAGTTTGCACAGCATTTATTTTGTTATTTCAGGTTGATGAGCCTAGCAATGGTCATGAATACTAGTATTGGTTGTGTTGGCAACGTCATAGAGTTAAGATTTATGCGCCATCTCATGAAAAAAGCTATAATTATTTTGTAAAAATGTCGATAAATTAAAATGTGACCTGAAAGTTACACGGGCCCATAGAGGGTTAAGAGGTTTAACGAAAAAATGACTTTTGCCAATACTTTTCTAGTTTTTAGGTTATGATATATCGCAATAAACTAAGATTCGAAAAGAGACACCATTGTGGTATTGGTATTACGAAAAACGACATGTTTTAAATTAAAAATACAATATTGAATAATAAGGACCAAATGTATTGTAATCAACTTTAATACAAACGTGAAAATTGGTTAGGCGAATTTTTGGCATTGACTGAAAGTATCACACTTATGAATAGGATTATATCCTATGGTGTAAAAAAACACTGGGATAAAGTGTTCATTAACACTAGAACTACCGATCTATAATGAGTATCTAAATATATTTTTTACGAATGAGTGGTACAAGATAAATAACTATAAACAATTGTGTTTCGATCTGAATCAAATTAGACAAAAATTTTGTCAAATGCAGTTTGTATATTCTCAGAAATTGTAAAAATAAAATATAAAAAAGTCATTCTGACCCTTTTGGTAGTTCTATTGTTAAGATACTGGCTATGGTGGCGCTAGTGAGTTAAATCATCTTAGGGCTATCACAAGCATTACCTATTAACCTTTTACACCCTGTAATTATTTCGTTAGAGAAAAATAATAATTCGAAGACCTCCTGTCATAAAATTGACTATATTTTTAAAATGATGCATAAGAAATTGTATAAAAATTAAGACGTAGAATTATTTTATTCCAATAATCGGCTAATTGGCTAATTTAAAATCTGATATATTAATTAACATCGTTTTTTATAATCTGATTAAATGGCGATTGATGATCGAGTATCGAATGCAAATATTCGAATACTTTTGCATATGACTGTACACTTTCGTCGTAGGTGAAGAACTACGATTTCTGAGTCATCTGTGCCACTTTTTTAATTTCTCCTTTTTCTTTTCTCGCTTCTGGGATTTCGATCGTGACTGAGAATGAGTCGGGTGAAATTGTTGACAAGGTCCGAGGATTGTGGATAACCATTGACGTGACGAGTGATATCGCGTGGGTGGAGATAAGGAGGATCGAACGATCGCGAGTAAAAGCACGTGCGCCATCGAACGTGATCCAGTTAATCTTGGGATTTTAAGTGTCGTAATTAAATGACTCGATGTGATTTTATGACGTGTGAAAATGTTTCAAAATTCAACATCAAAGATAAACCTAACGAAAAGAATTCCTGTTCGGAATACCCAGCTGAATCATTCTGATAGATTTTGCTCTTTAGAAATAATTTTGGTAAATTATATAATTTCATCTGTTAGCTATAAATTCCTTAATTCATTTATAAAATATAGAACTTCATCTTTGTTTTTAAATATAGAATTTGTTTTGAATTTTGCACTGTTATTGTGCAGAGCTTTATAGTTCGTAATTTTACCGATTCAATCATGGTATTAACCTCGAAGAGAACATTTTTGAGTAACAATACGATTATCAAAATCGAGACACATCCTGTGTAATCATTCACACACAATAAACCAATCAAAACGTTCGTATTTTTCTGTTTTATGATATTTTACAGCTCGCAGGGTACCACGATTTTATTTTACCGATTCAATCATGATAATAACCTTGAAACGAAAATTTTTTAGTAACAATGCAATTATCAAAATCAGACACATCCTGTGTAATCATTCACACACGATAAGCCAATCAAAACGTTCGTATTTTTCAGTTTTATGGTATTTTACAGTTCGCAGGGTACCATGATTTTATTTTACCGATTCAATCATGATAATAACCTCGAAACGAAAATTTTTTAGCAACAATGCGATTATCAAAATCGAGACACATCCTGTGCAATCATATACACACGATAAACCAGTCACAACGTTCGTATTTTTCTGTTTCATGGTATTTTACAGCTCGCAGGGTACCATGATTTTATTTTACCGATTCAATCATGATAATAACCTTGAAACGAAAATTTTTTAGTAACAATGCAATTATCAAAATCAGACACATCCTGTGTAATCATTCACACACGATAAGCCAATCAAAACGTTCGTATTTTTCTGTTTTATGATATTTTACAGCTCGCAGGGTACCACGATTTTATTTTACCGATTCAATCATGGTAATAATCTTGAAGCGACAATTTTTTAGCAACAATACGATTATCAAAATGGAGACACATCCTGTGTAATCATTCACACACGATAAGCCAGTCGCAACATTCGTATTTTTCTGTTTTATGACGGAGAAACTTCTCAAGGCGACGTGACGAATCGTGGGTGTGTTTAATCGTATTAGTACCCAAGCATTCTGTTGTATCATCGTAATTCTTCGGTATCTCTTACGTACGAGGCATAATGTTATTTTAATCCGTACGTAAATTTATAGATTTGCGGCTCGTGCGAGGAATGTTACTCGGTTCTTCATAAATACCCGATCGACTGTTACACTCGAGTATTTTTCGCGTTGGTTTCCTCTTCCTTTCACGACGCGACCACGCGGAATTTTAATCGCGGCATTAAGACGACTCGCAATTAAAAACGAATACACGTTATCTCTGGTGACAACGGGCGTTGAATTAGGCCCGAGGAAGATCGTAGATTAACGAAAAGGCAGAGTAGAGGCGAAGTGAAAAGAGAAGAAAAAAAAAAAAATATATGTGAAATTAGATTCTGTGCCGTAAATCACGGTGACTGCATTGCAATTACACGTCACGTGCAAGTCCGTGTACACGTGAGGCAAAATCGAAGGAAAAGAACGCGATTGCGCGATCCTCATGGTCGAAACGTGGAAGACAAGGAAAATTCAACGGCGTCCAGTTGCTCGGGAACATTTTTTCCCTCTCACGTAGCCGGATTCTGAGAACCTCTTCTTCTGAGGCGTCTCTCGCTTCCTGATGGCGCTGAGGGTGGAATGCTCAGTTCAGGTTATGTTAGGTGCTACAGCTACCTCTCAGACTCATCCTTCTGACTCACTGTTTTACGATCTTTTGAGTTAGTCACTTAATTGATGGATTACTAGAGATTGCAGATTTTTGTAACGTTGGTTTTTTAATGCATCCATTGCTAACTTCACGTGGACACATTTTGAGTAATTCTTGAATATTGACATACTTCTCAGACTCATCCTTCTGACTCACTGTTTTACGATATTTTGAGTTAGTCACTTAATTGATGGATTACTAGAGATTGCAGATTTTTGTACCGTTGGTTTCTTTTAAAGAAATTTTTAAGGTTATAAAGAAAGATGGTTAGTTGGATGGACTCACTGTTTCACCATCTTTTGAGTTAGTCAGTTAATTGATGGATTACTAGAGATTGCAGATTTTTGTAACGTTGGTTTTTTAATGCATCCATTGCTAACTTTACGTCGTCGCATTTTGAGTTATTCTTGAATATTGAGATACTTTTCAGATTCATCCTTCTGACTCACTGTTTTACGATCTTTTGAGTTAGTCACTTAATTGCTGGATTACTAGAGATTGCAGATTTTTGTAACGTTTGTTTTTTAATGCATCCATTAAATTAGAGTTAGGTTAGTAGTTGGAGGTTATTAGAGCTTGGAGATTTTTGTAACGTTGGAAGAGAAATTTTTAAGTTTATAAAGAAAGATGGTTACTTAATACATCCATTGCTAACTTCACGTCGACACATTTTGAGGAATTTTTGAATATTGAGATACTTTTCAGACTCATCCTTCTGACTCACTGTTTTACTATCTTTTGAGTTAGTCACTTAATTGATGGATTACTAGAGATTGTAGATTATGTAATGTTGGTTTTTTAATGCATCCATTAAATTAGAGTTAGGTTAGTAGTTAGAGGTTATTACAGCTTGGAGATTTTTGTAACGAATTTTTTGAAGTTATGAAGAAATTTTTGAGGTTATGAAGAAAGATGGTTGCTTAATTCATCTTTGTAACAGACATTTTTGTAACGTTGATTTCTTTAAAAGAAACTTCTAAGGTTATGAAGAAAGATGGTTGCTTAATGTATCCATTGCTAACTTCACGTCGACACATTTTGAGTAATTCTTGAATCTTGAATTACCTCTCAGACTCATCCTTCTGACTCATTGTTTTATAATGTTTTGAGTTAGTCATTTAATTGATGGATTACTAGAGATTGCAGATTTTTGTAACATTTGTTTTTTAATGCATCCACTGCTAACTTCACGTGGACACATTTTGAGTAATTCTTGAATATTGAGATACTTCTCAGACTCATCCTTCTGACTCACTGTTTTACGATGTTTTGAGTTAGTCACTTAATTGCTGGATTATTAAGGCTTGGAGATTTTTGTAACGTTGATTTCTTCGAGAGAAATTTTTAAGGTTACGAAGTAAGATGGTTGCTTAATGTATTTATTGTTTACTTCACGTCATGCAGACGTGTATGAAAAAAAGGAAAGAAATATAAAAATTAATACGGTTTGCTTCAATTGTGCGAGTGTTTCAAAAAATCGTTGTGAAGGTGGAAGTTAAATTTATGTTAGGTATTAGTAATTATATTAAGTCATCCCATAAGTTCGTTCCATGATGCTATTTACATTTTTCGTCGCATTTTAACAACTATATCGATGATTAACGTCTTTACCAACAAAATAGAAAGAAGCCGTAGAACAAAAGGGCGATTACATTTTTCCTTAATATTTAAAGGTTTATTCGACGTATAATTTTAAATAATAAAAGTAAAAACCGGCACGAACTTATTAAAATATTAGATCATCGCATAAGTTCGTGCCGGTTTTTACTTTTATTATTTAAAATTATAATGAGAATAATTATTATTATTTTCAGAAGGTAAAAGGAACATCTTGATATAATTCTATATTTCATTCCAAGTTTTTCATATTTGTCTAGAGTTTCCAGCTTTTTTTTCATCAACTTAAAGTCACTAGAATCTTTCGAAACAGAAGATGTCAGTGTGCAAATAGTAAAAAATTAAACTTTGACGTACAGAACTTCACGAGACAGTAATACAGTCTCAATGGCTCCGCTTTTTTGTCTCTGTACAAAGTTAGACAAGCGTGTCTTTGATCCAGAAGACTGTCAATAACTAAGTACTTCGGAGTACTTCAAGAAGTTCAGAAGAAGTCAATCGCGACAATCCACAGACAAGAGTGTCTCTCTTCGATATACCTCCATTCAATAGCCAATACACTAGATTCCTTAACACACGTACAAAAATATGTGACCGCAATGTGTCACACGTAAAATTATATCGGTAAAATTAGAAAATAATTCTGCGATACGTAAGGAAAGTTGCGATAAACATTTATTGGAGATACGAGCCGCGGTGGCGCTAGTGAGTTAAATGGAACACGGTCTTACTCGTTCGAAAAGGGTTCTAATTCCACGTAACGCGACATGATAATTGTTCTCGTTTACCCAAGATATCTTTGGAAGGTAATATCAAGCTAAAAGCTACGCCGTAATGCGAGGATATTTACAGGCCACTTAGGGTTCTCAAACCTTGAAACACGTTCGATGAATGGCAACCAGTGTGCGCAGACGTAAACTATAGGCTAAACCATTCGTATGTGCTTCGTGATGGAGGAAAATTTTCGAACTCGCAGATTATACGCCACGTGTAACGTAATCGTGACATTTTCCTCCGCGATCCTTGCAAATCTGTAAATCGATAATCGTCGCCGTTGAAGTAATTACCCGTGGCCAGGAGTCCAGGCGAAGCACGAGACGTTTTATGGCCACGAGCTACCTTGAGAAACGCGCGGAGCGCACGATAATACAATTTTAAATTACAGGCCACGCCGTTGTTGGCTCAGTGCACAAGCCTTGCGGTTTTTCGCCGGATCGACCCCCGCTTTCTCGCTTATTTTACATTTATAAAGTACGATTCGCGAGATACCGCGATAACACGGAGAATTTTGATCGTTCGAGAACATTATAATCCTATGAGATTATCATTGGGGTCATTATACGCTGTATTGTTGATTGGCTAATCTCCGGTATCTCGATATCTTGAATTACGGAATATTAAAACGTTTCCAAAATTAAGGTAATAGAATTTTTTCCGATTTATACGTTAAAACGCGTATAATTAATAAAATGAATACACTAGTTAAGTTTCGGAATGTAGAATTAACCCATTTGCATTATTAAGCGGAATAATCCGCACCCTATAACTGTTACATATTTATTTTAAATTGATTTATTGTGCAAATACTTACAAAAATAAATATTTCTGTTATAACGTCGTATAAAATGATTTTATTTTAGAGTACGTATAATTTTTGCATTAAATATAATCAAGAGTTTGTTTGTTACGCTTAATTTCAACCAAAGGCTTGAAAGACTCTTTTTAGAGTAAAGATGCAAATGGGTTAATATCGGAGTGGTTCGAAAAAGAATTCGATATTAAACGGTTTTAATATTATGAGTATTAAAACACATATAATTAGTAAAATGAATACACGAGTTAAGTTTCGGAATGTAGAATTAATATCAGAGTGGTTAGAGAAAGAATTCGATATTAAACGGTTTTAACCCTTCGCACTCGAGGATATTTTCGTTACAGAAAAATTGTAATTCGAAAACTTTCTGCCATAAAGTCGACGATATTTTTCAAACTGTAAGTAATGAATCGTATAATATATATCATATATCAAGACGTAAAATTATTTTATTTCAACATTCCACGCATCCTTGGGTAATTTGAAATTTGATACGTTAATTACTATTTGTTTTTAGAGTCTAATTAAATGGCGACTGAGGTTAACCTCTCAAACCTCGCAAAGGGTTAACACTAGGTTTACGGGACGAGTTATAAGATATTAACAGATTTAATTATCCTGTATGAAATCCGTTAATATCGTATTTTCGAATTAAACTCATCGTATGTTTTTTTAAAGAAAATACGTGGTTTCCTTTGCCTGAAAATTTATTGGGTGTCCGTAAAAATAACTATACAAAAAACACCCGTAAACCTAAACCTTTGCACTCGACGTTTTTTGAGCTACAAAAGAGTAGAAATTTACGGATTTTCTGCTATGAAAATATTCTATGGTAAATAAAGAATCGTATAATAACTAACACGTAAAATTATTTGACTTTGATATCTCGTATGTTGTTAAATTATCTTAAATTTGGTATATTAATTAATATAGGTCTTCGAAATTTTATGGCGACTGAGAGTCGCCTCTCGAGTGCAAAGGGTTAATATTACAAGTGTTATTTAGTGAGAAACGTAGGAATAAAATTCCATAACCTCGATAGTAATGACCCAATACCACGATAACCCTGCATCTCGGCGAGGAACGATCAACATTAAAGCTCAAACCCGCCGTGTAAACTGGCTGTGCACACAGACGCGACGTCTGGCCAATCATATCGCGTTCACCTGTCGAAAAGTTGACACTTTGATTGGTCGAGTTATCGGGACTGACGCATGCGCCCTGTTTCCGTGACCTCATTTCGAGCTAGCGCCGGGCCGCGGCACCACCGTGCGCACACACCGCGCGCCGTGTAATAATCGCTGTTTTCTGTTTCGTAATGATTCGTATCTGACCTGTCTATCTGCCTTTTAACAGCCGTCGTTATGCACGTGTCCACGTAACTTCGTAACTATGCCGTGTAGAATTGCCCGTGTTATAGCCGGCGTCTGGAAGTGCTCTAAAACCACGATCGATTTTCCGTGCAACCGAGACGCACCGTTGAAATTTGTTGCCGGATGGCGAGATCGATTTTTAAGCGGAATTCCTGCGTAGGCAACCGCTTGATAAATTTAACGGCGCGGCTGCCTGCACCGAACTGGGTAACTGGGTCGACCGATGCATCAAGCAGCGACCTTTCCGATTAGAAGATAGACGCCCAGACACCGAAAGGCCAAACGTGAATGCTAATCCGTGATTCTTCAGCGCGAAAAACCGTGACTTTTAAGTATCTCCCGGAAATCGAGGCACGAAATTACGGTGGGTTTACCCGGTGGATATAGGTCCGCGCGGGATAGCGGGTCTTGTACCCGTTCCTTCGATTTTTAGGTTAGGTTGACCGATCGTACGCTTGTTTTGTTTGCCTTCGTTCGAGATTAGGAAGATTGTCTGTGGATTAAAGATGACATAACAGATGTTTTTATGCTTCGAGAACTGGAAAATTTTTGTCCATATCTACGTATATGTAATTTTTAACCCTCTATGGGCCCGTGTAACCTATTTTCTAATTCAGAAAATTTTTTATTATTCAGCGTATACTCGATGTATCGTTAACTTCGTTTCTCATCCGTAAAGTATTAAAGTCGATTATAATACGTTTGTATTGTATTACCTTATTATTCGATATTGTATTTTAATTTAGTATAAGTGTACCTACAAAAATTTATGTAATCGTCGTTTTCCATAATACCGATCTTAGTTTATTGCGATATATCATAACCTAAAAACTAGAAAAGAATTAGCAAGAGTCATCTTTCCGTTAAACCTTTTAACCCTCTAGGGCCCGTGTAACTTTCAAGTCACATTTTAATTTATCGACATTTTACAAAATAATTATAACTTTTTTCATGAGATGGCGCATAAATCTTAACTCTATAACGTTGCCAACATAACCAATGCTAGTAATCATGACCATTGTTAGGCTTATCAACCTGAAATAACAAAATAAACGCTGTGCAAACTGTCGGCAGTAAAACTACGCTATACCATTTGATCCAATTGATATTATTTGTGCTTTTGTCAGTGATTACCAAACTAAAAGTAGTGGACATAATAACTCTGGGTTAGTATATCAATAACAACCTATTTGTTTGCATTTCAATTTTCAATTTGTTACTGTTTTTGATGATACTGAATTACTATATTAAATATATCGCAATAAAATTGTTTAAACGCAAAAATTTGTTTTCATTTGCATATATAGGTTTATAATTTCTGATTTTTCGTTCCCATAATTTATTTTGGAGTTAAAACAAAAATTCGGCCCATAGAAGGTTAAAATATTCTGAATATTGCTTTGATCTCAGGATTGCGAATTCTTTTTTGCTATGCACGAATATGTTATTTTACGGGTATTGTAAGCGCGATTAGATAAAATTGATTTCTTCCTGCTTTTTCCAGGACAGCGTTATATCATTGCAGGAATATTCGCAATTTTATTTCACTGCACATGCATCGCTTTAAATTTCGATATTTCGTCGATTGATCTGATCTCCCTATCAGAAACTGGGGAACAGCAGTTCGATAAGATTACCATCTTTTGATTGCAATGTTTTCCCTTCAATGCACACATTTGCTCTTTCGCGTTTAAAAATGGTTCCAAATCACGTCGAGAAAAAAAACAAAATTTTTAAAAGATTTATTAGTATATTATTATACCACAACCAATCATTACAATTAAATTACGTCACACGAACAAAGAAAATTAAAAGATGGCGAAGTTAGACCCAAATTAGGTAACTCGCATAATTTCTGTTTCACACCGTAGTGCGATCTTCTCGATTTTAATTGGGGACACGAAGCAGTGAAAATGTCTTCACCTGATAGTTACGTTTGCCTACCCGCGGGACCTTATCGCGGTCTGTTATCTCTGATAACGTGTTTCGTAGGGAAGTGTGCACGTTTCCAATGAAACGTAACGCGACGCGTCATGCTTGTAAAGAGGTGTAAGTAACTACGTACTTCTTCGGACCTCATAGACGTTATTTCCTCGCGTACAATGACTGTCATCGCGTTTCCTGAGAGTGTAAAGCGTGACTCAGCTTAGGGACCACCGGATGCACGGTTTCCCAAAATCTCATACAGTGATTGCATTTAACTTTTATCATTCTTTATATACATTTACTTTTTTTTTCTTGAGAGAGGATTGCGAGTAAACGAATTTTTGTTAGTGTTCTAAATTTGGTGTTTCTCATAATGTAAAGATCTCTATTAATCTCTAACCTTTTTCAATTTTTTTTTATAATTGGTAATTTAATTTTTAACGGGACGCGCAATTTTTCCTAGGCAATGATCCTGAAATATTTTTAATTTTGTCGTTAAGTAGAGAAAAATATTATTCAAAGCGAACGCTGGTTATTTGATCGATTTATCGGCGTGTTAATTTTTTATTCGCTTTATATGAATGGCCAGGTCAACGACATTGCTCCTTGTTATCGCATATGCATGGGAAAGAACAGATACGAGACGTACCCTGATTTTCAGCGACTGTACGATCGATAGTCTGAAAATCGAAGTATTCGAAGACGCGTGTGCCGTTTAGGGGACTGTGTCGCCACTATCGATTAGAGGAAGCCTGAACTTAGGTTAGGATTATTATCCAATAGTAAAAGGGACTGAAAACAAGCTAAATTAATATTCCTAACTTAAATTTTAATTCATCTACTTTTTAACTACAATTAAATTAGGCAAAATTTAATTTTTAAACATGAAGTACTTCTCTATTGTGACTATACTTTCTTAAATGAATTTCAGGAGTTTAATGCAATGGAGTTACAGGACTCCAGAATTAAATTTAAAAGAGGAATAAATCTAGTACCAAAACTGCTATTTTCAACCGAAAGTTATTTCGCGAATCATCCTATTTCTCTGAGAGCTCGTGACTATTTCAGATTCAATTCTAAAAATACGATTGTTCACCGTGCAAGAGAACAACAAAAGGGGAGCAATAAAAATTTCGTCGGAAATAGAATTCGAGTTATTTTCCTGCCGGTTGATACAGAATTTTACATAAAATATACCAAGTGCTTAACGTGACCGGATACTTCAGCAGCGAACTGTATTTAGCCGAAAAAACATTGAATCCTATGATACGTGCCGGGATAGAATCTATTGTTTTTCCATCCTCGTGTTCCTTTCAGGGAACAACATCGCGTTTAACGGTGCAGCCGAGACGCACGATGGATCTGTTACTCGAGAAGAGACGAAGAAGTGCAGGAGAGGTATCGAATAGCGACCCCGACCTTGAAGAGGTCTTTGTCGACGCAAACGACATCAGTATTCAACGCCTTCGCATCTTCTGCCGGCCGTTCCTTGAATACAAAGCTTTGTACCACCGAACAATATATTTTCGCGTTGCTACTCTCATGATTGCCTTTGTACCGACATTTTTCTTTCCTCCGGCTCGACATCGACAATCGATGGGTGCTTTTATATCCGTGTAATTCACCGGGGTAATTCGTGCGATTTCAAACGGATATGGTTACGTTCATCTGCTGCGAAGTTTCCGAGATCGAGTAGGGTTTTAGAGGTTAGTTTCAATAGCGCGAAGTTGTTGAGGTTGAATAAGATTTTAGTTGAAATATAGCGAGATTGTTGAAATCGAATAGAGTTTTGAAGGTTAGCTGAAATAAAGCAAAATTGTTGAGACCGAATTTTAGTTGAAATAGTGTGAAGTTGCCGAGATCGAGTAGGGTTTTAGAGGTTAGTTTCAATAGCGCGAAGTTGTTGAGGTTGAATAAGATTTTAGAGGTTAGTTGAAATATAGCGAGATTGTTGAAACCGAATAGAGTTTTGAAGGTTAGCTGAAATAAAGCAAAATTGTTGAGACCGAATTTTAGTTGAAATAATGTGAAGTTGACGAGATCGAGTAGGGTTTTAGAGGTTAGTTTCAATAGCGCGAAGTTGTTGAGGTCGAATAGGGTTTTTGAGGTTAGTTGAAATATAACAAAATTGTTGAGACCGAATAGTGTTTTAAAGATTAGTTGAAATATAGCGAAGTTGTTAAGGCCGAATAGGGTTTTAGAGATTAATTGAAATAAAGCGAAATTGTTGAGACCGAATGTTAGTTGAAATAGAATGAAGTTGTCGAGATCGAGTAGGGGTTTTAGAGGTTAGTTTGAATAGCGTGAAATTGTTGAGAATGAATAGGGTTTTGGAGATTAGTTGAAATAAAGCGAAATTATTAAGGCCGAATAGAATTTGAGAGATTAGTTGAAATAAAGCGAAATAGTTGAGACCGAATAGGGTTTAAGAGGTTAATCGAATTAGAGTGAAGTTGTCGATATTGAATAGGGTTTTAGAGGTTAGTTGGAACAGAGTGAAGTGGTCGAGATTGAATAGGGTTTCAGAGGTTAGTTAAATTAGAGTGAAGTTATCGAGATTGAATAGGGTTTTAGAGGTTAATTGAAATAAAGTAGAATTATCGACATCGAATAGGTTCTTAGAAGTTAGTTGCAATAGAAAGAAGTTGTCGAAATCGAGTAAGTTTTTAGAGGTTAGTTGAAACAACGTGAAGTTGTCGAAATCGAGTAGATTTTTAGAGGTTAGTTTGAATAGTGTGAAGTTGGAAAAGTTATATGTAAAAACTATAAGGTATCGAGTGAAGTTAGGTACAAAGAAAGTACAATTCTCTAAACTGTAGACTTCTAAGGGAAGTTTGAACACTTTAAGGTAGCATTTAAGGGACAAGTTGTTGTAATTGAGTAGTTCTCAATAAATTTAGGTTTATTTTAAATTGAAGAAATAGGGAAGAAAGAATTTTTTAGATGCAGTTTGAGTAAATAATTTGAGTCTTAAGCATCAATACGAATCACAGTTATATGTTATATAAGTGATTAAGGAAGTCGATTACCTACATCTGAATTTTATTTCCAGGATATTTTTCAAAGTCAGTAAAATCATTTTTCAATTTGACACAGAGTTCATCGATCATTAACCACTCGGAAAGAATTTCTTTATCAACTCTGACGTACGATCACCAGATTATATCTGTAGTTATTGTAAACATTGTCACGTTGCCAACCACAGGAAAACCCTGATTTGTACGATTGTATTGTACTGCAAAGAAGGTTCAGTGACTAAAAATAATTTTTAAACTCAATTTCAATTCTTCCGAAACTTGATTATACTTTATCAAATATTCCATATCAGTTCCTAACTTTCAACTGAAATTAAGAAAATGTAATCTGGAAATTTTATCGCTATCTTTAAATTAATAGCAAAATTAATATCGACATTTATCAAGCAGATAAAAGCTATTATCTATTGTTTTAAGTATATATTAAATATACATAAATTAGCAGTTTTGTTATTAATAATAAAAGATCCGATTTAAACATGATTTAGTCTTCCCTTGACATTATTTGTGAATTTTTCACAACGTTCTCTGCAAACAAGAATTATTCGTGTAATGGAACATGTACATACAGGCGTTTGACCCTAACTGACCTTACTCGACCCAGCCAGGCGACTGGTCAAGTAAGAGGCCAATTTAAAATCTTGCGTGCACCTGTTCGTTGAATAGTTCCAAGATAACAGATTTAGGAATAACCCCGAGGCAACGCGACGTTCGTTTTCTTAATTCGCCGCTGCACAGAATTAAAATGTAGCGTCGTGTAGAATGTTACGAGTCGCGGAGTGACCACCGTGTGATTTCACGAGGTCGTCTTGCTCCTTTTTTCTTATTAAAATTCAGCGTCGTTGACGCAATAAAAAAAGAAGAAAAAAAAAGGAAAGAGTGGCGTGTTTCTTCGAAATTAGTTACGTAGCATGGTAAAGGAAATTTTGGATTCGTCCTGCTCCCGGGTTAACCGTTAGCGTTTTGCAACATCGAGTTCTCGGAATTTCAGCAGGAATATCGAATTTTAACGTGACACTTTTTTAACTGTGCGGAGAAAGATTTATGTCCGCGATGTGAGGTGTTAAAAAAATACTATAATTTAAAAATCCTATGGTCCTCAAGGATCTTAATTTTAATATTAGTATTTTTAGTATTCCCATTTCATAATTTTTATTTATCGTTTCTCAATTTTTCCATTTTTCTTTTTATTTTCTATTTTTATTTTTTTCAATTTCCTATCTGCATTCTCAAATTTCCCCAATTTTTCCATGTTCTTAATTTTCTCTATTCAGTTAAGCACGAATAACAAAAAAAAAACGTGATAAAATATTAAAAAAAATAAATAAATAATAAAATAATTATCATATAATCAACCATACTTTAACTTTTATCAAACTCTTTATTTTTTGCCATATACGGTAATACGAATTCCCAAAGACAATTTCGTCACACAGCAACCTGATAACCAATCAATCGAACATATGCTTAAAGTAAACGAAAGCTTGGTTAATTACTTAGGCAAAAATTGCTGCTGCCATAATCGACTTACGAGCAGCATATATATGACACGAGAGCCACGAGTGCTCTTCCTCTTTTCTCGGTCAGCAGTGTTTATATTTAAAAGCTGAAGGTTACTGACCTACGACCCCGGTTACGATATAAAGGCGGTGTCGCAATCGGTGTTCGACGTCCACTGAAAAAAAGAGCCGATAAAATGACGTGAGTCACCGGTTCGGTTTGCAAAAAGTCGCTGATTCAACGACTCCGGAAGTGATGCTCGCATGTATCACAAAGGAAGCCGAGCCAAACGTGTATCGAGCCATTTTTTTCTTCTTCTTGTATATCACCGTCTAGATGCCGTCTAACAATATCACCAGATGCAAATCAGACTTATTGAGAATGATAATAGTGACATCATGAGAAGTTGCACTATGTGGATGAAGATATGGATCAGGGGATGATTAAGTGTCGATGAAAGTCTTCTAATGGGGCATGATTCTTCATCAATTAAAATAGAACTCTTTGTTGTTTGCCTGGAATAAATGGGAACGTGCCATTTTTGTGGAGTCTTGGTTGAATATAGAGTTGCAGAAGGTTTCTTAACGTAACTAGAAGTTGATACTATTATGCAGTTTATGTATGAGGATCTTGGGACAGTGGAATAAGTAATTAAGTATCTAATTTGAGAAAATTATACTTCAAGCTTCTATGAATAGAAGATGATTTGCTTGTATGGAAAAAGAATTAAATTTGAAACCAAATATACCGTGAGATTTATAAATAAATAGACCACTTCGTATCGCTTTCTAATATTGTATAACAGTAAAATAGATTAGTACAATGGTAAATGAATAAGAACTACAGATTTGTCTTATCAAGATGAGATAGAGGATTACAAAGTTATTTAATGAAATTTTGTAGATAAGTATGCACAAATATTCTGTATCTACTTATTATGACTTTTGATAGGCAAGTATAAGTCATCGTATACTTGAAATTGTTAGAGAAGTGAAGAATAGAATAAAACATATAAGTATCTACTTTCTATCGTCATAACATTTTGTCCTATAATATCCAATCTACATATATATACCATAAAACATGTGCTTTATCTTTAGTCACAGTTATCAGAAAAACGTAAACTACATTTACCTCAAACATTCCTTCACAGTTACTTTCTCTTTAACATTATAAATTTTCTAAACTATCAGCTCTTGAACATACCCCAAACAAAATAAATTCATTCTGAAATTCATAGAAATTTTGCACTAAATAAAAGCACTTTATACCTACACTATTAATAACCAAACATTTCATGCAACGTGGTATTTTTCCACTGAATCTTAATAGCATATCATACTATATTTGAGTTCCGTATCACAAGGAAATTAATACTGTGTATTATCGCATTTTTCTCTTGCCATCATTAATCGCTGAACGATTTCACGTCTCAGTGATCTCGTATAAGGATGAACTGCAAGATATAAATATTAATGTTTACGTATATTCGTAGAAAAGGCAAACACGTTCGCGGAAAAGGAAACTCGCTCTGTGTTCATCCGCTATCGGTGCCATCGTCCAAGTTCACTACGACATTGCGTAACGCGAACGTATGTTCCGCGTGTCACGTTGCAGAAAGTCACACGCATCGATGCAAAAATCCATGGCGGCAGCCATATTCGGTAATTCGAGACTGGTCACGTGGTAGTCAAGTTCTACACGGCGCGAACTTTGATATACGCATTTTTACGTACACTGTGCTTGTAAATAAGATAGCTGAAAAATTCTCGCTACCGATAATTTCTCTTTCGTGGTAATTTTATTTATCGAATTCCACAATTGTTAATTATCCCGGGATAACCTTTTTTTCTTCATTTTACTTGGTATACTATCTTCGTATTTAAATATAGTAAAACAGTGAACTTAAAATTATAAATTTGGATAGATGGCGTAGATAGAAGTTGAAATGTTTACATTACATTAATGTTTAAGTCGCTGGCGATAGATGTATTCTGATTTTCTTCAATTATATTTTATCATAGAGTTTGTTTACTTTTAGACAGTTGAAA
>NW_027471310.1:0-26863 GCF_051020765.1 Lasioglossum baleicum
ACGCATAACGCATAACGCATAACGCATAACGCATAACGCATAACGCATAACGCATAACGCATAACGCATAACGCATAACGCATAACGCATAACGCATAACGCATAACGCATAACGCATAACGCATAACGCATAACGCATAACGCATAACGCATAACGCATAACGCATAACGCATAACGCATAACGCATAACGCATAACGCATAACGCATAACGCATAACGCATAACGCATAACGCATAACGCATAACGCATAACGCATAACGCATAACGCATAACGCATAACGCACAACGCATAACGCATAACGCATAACGCATAACGCATAACGCATAACGCATAACGCATAACGCATAACGTATAAACCATAAGGCATAACGCTTAGCCCATAACGCATAACGCAAACGCTTAGCCCATAACGCATAACGCATAACGCATAACGCATAACGCATAACGCATAACGCATAACGCATAACGCATAACGCATAACGCATAACGCATAACGCATAACGCATAACGCATAACGCATAACGCATAACGCATAACGCATAACGCATAACGCATAACGCTTAACGCAAAACGCATAACGCATAACGCATAACGCATAACGCATAACGCATAACGTATAAACCATAAGGCATAACGCATAACGCATAACGCATAACGCATAACGCATATCGCATAACGCATAATGCATAACGCATAACGCATATCGCATAACGCATAACGCATAACGCATAACGCATAACGCATAACGCATAACGCATAACGCATAACGCATAACGCATAACGCATAACGCATAACGCATAACGTATAACGCATAACGCATAACGCATAACGCATAACGCATAACGTATAAACCATAAGGCATAACGCATAGCCCATAACGCATAACGCATAACGCATAACGCATAACGCATAATGCAAAAGTCATAACGCATAACGCATAACGCATAACGCATAACGCATAACGCATAACGCATAACGCATAACGCATAACGCATAACGCATAACGCATAACGCATAACGCATAACGCATAACGCATAACGCATAACGCATAACGCATAACGCATAACGCATAACGCATAACGCATAACGCATAACGCATAACGCATAACGCATAACGCATAACGCATAACGCATAACGCATAACGCATAACGCATAACGCATAACGCATAACGCATAACGCATAACGCATAACGCATAACGCATAACGCATAACGCATAACGCATAACGCATAACGCATAACGCATAACGCATAACGCATAACGCATAACGCATAACGCATAACGCATAACGCATAACGCATAACGCATAACCCATAACGCATAACGCATAACGCATAACGCATAACGCATAACGCATAACGCATAACGCATAACGCATAACGCATAACGCATAACGCATAACGCATAACGCATAACGCATAACGCATAACGCATAACGCATAACGCATAACGCATAACGCATAACGCATAACGCATAACGCATAACGCATAACGCATAACGCACAACGCATAACGCATAACGCATAACGCATAACGCATAACGTATAAACCATAAGGCATAACGCTTAGCCCATAACGCATAACGCAAACGCTTAGCCCATAACGCATAACGCATAACGCATAACGCATAACGCATAACGCATAACGCATAACGCATAACGCATAACGCATAACGCATAACGCATAACGCATAACGCATAACGCATAACGCATAACGCATAACGCATAACGCATAACGCATAACGCATAACGCATAACGCATAACGCATAACGCATAACGCTTAACGCAAAACGCATAACGCATAACGCATAACGCATAACGCATAACGCATAACGCATAACGCATAACGCATAACGCATAACGCATAACGCATAACGCATAACGCATAACGCATAACGCATAACGCATAACGCATAACGCATAACGCATAACGCATAACGCATAACGCATAACGCATAACGCATAACGCATAACGCATAACGCATAACGCATAACGCATAACGCATAACGCATAACGCATAACGCATAACGCATAACGCATAACGCATAACGCATAACGCATAACGCATAACGCATAACGCATAACGCATAACGCATAACGCATAACGCATAACGCATAACGCATAACGCATAACGCATAACGCATAACGCATAACGCATAACGCATAACGCATAACGCATAACGCTTAACGCAAAACGCATAACGCATAACGCATAACGCATAACGCATAACGTATAAACCATAAGGCATAACGCATAACGCATAACGCATAACGCATAACGCATAACGCATAACGCATATCGCATAACGCATAACGCATAACGCATAACGCATAACGCATAACGCATAACGCATAACGCATAACGCATAACGCATAACGCATAACGCATAACGCATAACGCATAACGCATAACGCATAACGCATAACGCATAACGCATAACGCATAACGCATAACGCATAACGCATAACGCATAACGCACAACGCATAACGCATAACGCATAACGCATAACGCATAACGCATAACGCATAACGCATAACGTATAAACCATAAGGCATAACGCTTAGCCCATAACGCATAACGCAAACGCTTAGCCCATAACGCATAACGCATAACGCATAACGCATAACGCATAACGCATAACGCATAACGCATAACGCATAACCCATTGCGCATAACGCTTAACGCGTAACGCAAAACTCATAACGCATAACGCATAACGTATAAACCATAAGGCATAACGCTTAGCCCATAACGCATAACGCATAACGCATAACGCATAACGCATAACGCATAACGCATAACGCATAACGCATAACGCATAACGCATAACGCATAACGCATAACGCATAACGCATAACGCATAACGCATAACGCATAACGCATAACGCATAACGCATAACGCTTAACGCAAAACGCATAACGCATAACGCATAACGCATAACGCATAACGTATAAACCATAAGGCATAACGCATAACGCATAACGCATAACGCATAACGCATAACGCATAACGCATAACGCATAACGCATATCGCATAACGCATAACGCATAACGCATAACGCATAACGCATAACGCATAACGTATAACGCATAACGCATAACGCATAACGCATAACGCATAACGCATAACGCATAACGCATAACGCATAACGCATAACGCATAACGCATAACGCATAACGCATAACGCATAACGCATAACGCATAACGCATAACGCATAACGCATAACGCATAACGCACAACGCATAACGCATAACGCATAACGCATAACGCATAACGCATAACGCATAACGCATAACGCATAACGCACAACGCATAACGCATAACGCATAACGCATAACGCATAACGCATAACGCATAACGCATAACGCATAACGCATAACGTATAAACCATAAGGCATAACGCTTAGCCCATAACGCATAACGCAAACGCTTAGCCCATAACGCATAACGCATAACGCATAACGCATAACGCATAACGCATAACGCATAACGCATAACCCATTGCGCATAACGCTTAACGCGTAACGCAAAACTCATAACGCATAACGCATAACGTATAAACCATAAGGCATAACGCTTAGCCCATAACGCATAACGCATAACGCATAACGCATAACGCATAACGCATAACGCATAACGCATAACGCATAACGCATAACGCATAACGCATAACGCATAACGCATAGCGCATAACTCATAACGTATAAACCATAAGGCATAACGCTTAGCCCATAACGCATAACGCATAACGCATAACGCATAACGCATAACGCATAACGCATAACGCATAACGCATAACGCATAACGCATAACGCATAACGCATAACGCATAACGCATAACGCATAACGCATAACGCATAACGCATAACGCATAACGCATAACGCATAACGCATAACGCATAACGCATAACGCATAACGCATAACGCATAACGCATAACGCATAACGCATAACGCATAACGCATAACCCATAACGCATAACGCATAACGCATAACGCATAACGCATAACGCATAACGCATAACGCATAACGCATAACGCATAACGCATAACGCATAACGCATAACGCATAACGCATAACTCATAACGCATAACGCATAACGCATAACGCATAACGCATAACGCATAACGCATAACGCATAACGCATAACGCATAACGCATAACGCATAACGCATAACGCATAACGCATAACGCATAACGCATAACGCATAACGCATAACGCATAACGCATAACGCATAACGCATAACGCATAACGCATAACGCATAAGGTATAAACCATTAGGCATAACGCTTAGCCCATAACGCATAACGCAAACGCTTAGCCCATAACGCATAACGCATAACGCATAACGCATAACGCATAACGCATAACGCATAACGCATAACGCATAACGCATAACGCATAACGTATAACGCATAACGCATAACGCATAACTCATAACGTATAAACCATAAGGCATAACGCTTAGCCCATAACGCATAACGCATAACGCATAACGCATAACGCTTAACGCATAACGCATAACGCATATCGCATAACGCATAACGCATAACGCATAACGCATAACGCATAACGCATAACGCATAACGCATAACGCATAACGCATAACGCATAACGCATAACGCATAACGCATAACGTATAACGCATAACGCATAACGCATAACGCATAACGCATAACGTATAACGCATAACGCATAACACATAACTCATAACGTATAAACCATAAGGCATAACGCTTAGCCCATAACGCATAACGCATAACGCATAACGCATAACGCTTAACGCATAACGCATAACGCATATCGCATAACGCATAACGCATAACGCATAACGCATAACGCATAACGCATAACGCATAACGCATAACGCATAACGCATAACGCATAACGCATAACGCATAACGCATAACGCATAACGCATAACGCATAACGCATAACGCATAACGCATAACGCATAACGCATAACGCATAACGCATAACGCATAACGCATAACGCATAACGCATAACGCATAACGCATAACGCATAACGCATAACGCATAACGCATAACGCATAACGCATAACGCATAACGCATAACGCATAACGCATAACGCATAACGCATAACGCATAACGCATAACGCATAACGCATAACCCATAACGCATAACGCATAACCCATAACGCATAACGCATAACGCATAACGCATAACGCATAACGCATAACGCATAACGCATAACGCATAACGCATAACGCATAACGCATAACGCATAACGCATAACGCATAACGCATAACGCATAACGCATAACGCATAACGCATAACGCATAACGCATAACGCATAACGCATAACGCATAACGCATAACGCATAACGCATAACGCATAACGCATAACGCATAACGCATAACGCATAACGCATAACGCATAACGCATAACGCATAACGCATAACGCATAACGCATAACGCATAACGCATAACGCATAACGCATAACGCATAACGCATAACGCATAACGCATAACGCATAACGCATAACGCATAACGCATAACGCATAACGCATAACGCATAACGCATAACGCATAACGCATAACGCATAACGCATAACGCATAACGCAAACGCTTAGCCCATAACGCATAACGCATAACGCATAACGCATAACGCATAACGCATAACGCATAACGCATAACGCATAACGCATAACGCATAACCCATTGCGCATAACGCTTAACGCGTAACGCAAAACTCATAACGCATAACGCATAACGTATAAACCATAAGGCATAACGCTTAGCCCATAACGCATAACGCATAACGCATAACGCATAACGCATAACGCATAACGCATAACGCATAACGCATAACGCATAACGCATAACGCATAACGCATAACGCATAACGCATAACGCATAACGCATAACGCATAGCGCATAACTCATAACGTATAAACCATAAGGCATAACGCTTAGCCCATAACGCATAACGCATAACGCATAACGCATAACGCATAACGCATAACGCTTAACGCATAACGCATAACGCATATCGCATAACGCATAACGCATAACGCATAACGCATAACGCATAACGCATAACGCATAACGCATAACGCATAACGCATAACGCATAACGCATAACGCATAACGCATAACGCATAACGTATAACGCATAACGCATAACGCATAACTCATAACGTATAAACCATAAGGCATAACGCTTAGCCCATAACGCATAACGCATAACGCATAACGCATAACGCTTAACGCATAACGCATAACGCATATCGCATAACGCATAACGCATAACGCATAACGCATAACGCATAACGCATAACGCATAACGCATAACGCATAACGCATAACGCATAACGCATAACGCATAACGCATAACGCATAACGCATAACGCATAACGCATAACGCATAACGCATAACGCATAACGCATAACGCATAACGCATAACGCATAACGCATAACGCATAACGCATAACGCATAACGCATAACGCATAACGCATAACGCATAACGCATAACGCATAACGCATAACGCATAACGCATAACGCATAACGCATAACGCATAACGCATAACGCATAACGCATAACGCATAACGCATAACGCATAACGCATAACGCATAACGCATAACGCATAACGCATAACGCATAACGCATAACGCACAACGCACAACGCATAACGCATAACGCATAACGCATAACGCATAACGCATAATGTATAAACCATAAGGTATAACGCTTAGCCCATAACGCATAACGCAAACGCTTAGCCCATAACGCATAACGCATAACGCATAACGCATAACGCATAACGCATAACGCATAACCCATTGCGCATAACGCTTAACGCGTAACGCAAAACTCATAACGCATAACGCATAACGTATAAACCATAAGGCATAACGCTTAGCCCATAACGCATAACGCATAACGCATAACGCATAACGCATAACGCATAACGCATAACGCATAACGCATAACGCATAATGCATAACGCATAACGCATAACGCATAGCGCATAACTCATAACGTATAAACCATAAGGCATAACGCTTAGCCCATAACGCATAACGCATAACGCATAACGTATAACGCATAACGCATAACGCTTAACGCATAACGCATAACGCATATCGCATAACGCATAACGCATAACGCATAACGCATAACGCATAACGCATAACGCATAACGCATAACGCATAACGCATAACGCATAACGCATAACGCATAACGCATAACGTATAACGCATAACGCATAACGCATAACTCATAACGTATAAACCATAAGGCATAACGCTTAGCCCATAACGCATAACGCATAACGCATAACGCATAACGCTTAACGCATAACGCATAACGCATATCGCATAACGCATAACGCATAACGCATAACGCATAACGCATAACGCATAACGCATAACGCATAACGCATAACGCATAACGCATAACGCATAACGCATAACGCATAACGCATAACGCATAACGCATAACGCATAACGCATAACGCATAACGCATAACGCATAACGCATAACGCATAACGCATAACGCATAACGCATAACGCATAACGCATAACGCATAACGCATAACGCATAACGCATAACGCATAACGCATAACGCATAACGCATAACGCATAACGCATAACGCATAACGCATAACGCATAACGCATAACGCATAACGCATAACGCATAACGCATAACGCATAACGCATAACGCATAACGCATAACGCATAACGCATAACGCATAACGCATAACGCATAACGCATAACGCATAACGCATAACGCATAACGCATAACGCATAACGCATAACGCATAACGCATAACGCATAACGCATAACGCATAACGCTTAACGCATAACGCATAACGCATAACGCATAACGGATAACGCTTGACGCATAACGCATAACGCATAACGCATAACGCATAACGCATAACGCATAACGCTTAACGCATAACGCATAACGCATAACGCATAACGCATAACGCATAACGCATAACGTATAAACCATAAGGCATAACGCTTAGCCCATAACGCATAACGCAAACGCTTAGCCCATAACGCATAACGCATAACGCATAACGCATAACGCATAACGCATAACGCATAACGCATAACGCATAACGCATAACGCATAACGCATAACGCATAACGCATAACGCATAACGCATAACGCATAACGCATAACGCATAACGCATAACGCATAACGCATAACGCATAACGCATAACGCATAACGCATAACGCATAACGCATAACGCATAACGCATAACGCATAACGCATAACGCATAACGCATAACGCATAACGCATAACGCATAACGCATAACGCATAACGCATAACGCATAACGCATAACGCATAACGCTTAACGCAAAACGCATAACGCATAACGCATAACGCATAACGCATAACGTATAAACCATAAGGCATAACGCATAACGCATAACGCATAACGCATAACGCATAACGCATAACGCATAACGCATATCGCATAACGCATAACGCATAACGCATAACGCATAACGCATAACGCATAACGCATAACGCATAACGCATAACGCATAACGCATAACGCATAACGCATAACGCATAACGCATAACGCATAACGCATAACGCATAACGCATAACGCATAACGCATAACGCATAACGCACAACGCATAACGCATAACGCATAACGCATAACGCATAACGCATAACGCATAACGCATAACGTATAAACCATAAGGCATAACGCTTAGCCCATAACGCATAACGCAAACGCTTAGCCCATAACGCATAACGCATAACGCATAACGCATAACGCATAACGCATAACGCATAACGCATAACGCATAACCCATTGCGCATAACGCTTAACGCGTAACGCAAAACTCATAACGCATAACGCATAACGTATAAACCATAAGGCATAACGCTTAGCCCATAACGCATAACGCATAACGCATAACGCATAACGCATAACGCATAACGCATAACGCATAACGCATAACGCATAACGCATAACGCATAACGCATAACGCATAACGCATAACGCATAACGCATAACGCATAACGCATAACGCATAACGCATAACGCATAACGCTTAACGCAAAACGCATAACGCATAACGCATAACGCATAACGCATAAACCATAAGGCATAACGCATAACGCATAACGCATAACGCATAACGCATAACGCATAACGCATAACGCATATCGCATAACGCATAACGCATAACGCATAACGCATAACGCATAACGCATAACGCATAACGCATAACGCATAACGCATAACGCATAACGCATAACGCATAACGCATAACGCATAACGCATAACGCATAACGCATAACGCATAACGCATAACGCATAACGCATAACGCATAACGCATAACGCATAACGCATAACGCATAACGCATAACGCATAACGCATAACGCATAACGCATAACGCATAACGCATAACGCACAACGCATAACGCATAACGCATAACGCATAACGCATAACGCATAACGCATAACGCATAACGCATAACGTATAAACCATAAGGCATAACGCTTAGCCCATAACGCATAACGCAAACGCTTAGCCCATAACGCATAACGCATAACGCATAACGCATAACGCATAACGCATAACGCATAACGCATAACCCATTGCGCATAACGCTTAACGCGTAACGCAAAACTCATAACGCATAACGCATAACGTATAAACCATAAGGCATAACGCTTAGCCCATAACGCATAACGCATAACGCATAACGCATAACGCATAACGCATAACGCATAACGCATAACGCATAACGCATAACGCATAACGCATAACGCATAACGCATAACGCATAACGCATAACGCATAACGCATAACGCATAACGCATAACGCATAACGCATAACGCATAACGCATAACGCATAACGCATAACGCATAACGCATAACGCATAACGCATAACGCATAACGCATAACGCATAACGCATAACGCATAACGCATAACGCATAACGCATAACGCATAACGCATAACGCATAACGCATAACGCATAACGCATAACGCATAACGCATAACGCATAACGCATAACGCATAACGCATAACGCATAACGCATAACGCATAACGCATAACGCATAACGCATAACGCATAACGCATAACGCATAACGCATAACGCATAACGCATAACGCATAACGCATAACGCATAACGCATAACGCATAACCCATAACGCATAACGCATAACGCATAACGCTTAACGCATAACGCATAACGCATAACGCATAACGCATAACGCATAACGCATAACGCATAACGCATAACGCATAACGCATAACGCATAACGCATAACGCATAACGCATAACGCATAACGCATAACGCATAACGCATAACGCATAACGCATAACGCATAACGCATAAGGTATAAACCATTAGGCATAACGCTTAGCCCATAACGCATAACGCAAACGCTTAGCCCATAACGCATAACGCATAACGCATAACGCATAACGCATAACGCATAACGCATAACGCATAACGCATAACGCATAACGCATAACGTATAACGCATAACGCATAACGCATAACTCATAACGTATAAACCATAAGGCATAACGCTTAGCCCATAACGCATAACGCATAACGCATAACGCATAACGCTTAACGCATAACGCATAACGCTTAACGCATAACGCATAACGCATATCGCATAACGCATAACGCATAACGCATAACGCATAACGCATAACGCATAACGCATAACGCATAACGCATAACGCATAACGCATAACGCATAACGCATAACGTATAACGCATAACGCATAACGCATAACGCATAACGCATAACGTATAACGCATAACGCATAACACATAACTCATAACGTATAAACCATAAGGCATAACGCTTAGCCCATAACGCATAACGCATAACGCATAACGCATAACGCTTAACGCATAACGCATAACGCATATCGCATAACGCATAACGCATAACGCATAACGCATAACGCATAACGCATAACGCATAACGCATAACGCATAACGCATAACGCATAACGCATAACGCATAACGCATAACGCATAACGCATAACGCATAACGCATAACGCATAACGCATAACGCATAACGCATAACGCATAACGCATAACGCATAACGCATAACGCATAACGCATAACGCATAACGCATAACGCATAACGCATAACGCATAACGCATAACGCATAACGCATAACGCATAACGCATAACGCATAACCCATAACGCATAACGCATAACCCATAACGCATAACGCATAACGCATAACGCATAACGCATAACGCATAACGCATAACGCATAACGCATAACGCATAACGCATAACGCATAACGCATAACGCATAACGCATAACGCATAACGCATAACGCATAACGCATAACGCATAACGCATAACGCATAACGCATAACGCATAACGCATAACGCATAACGCATAACGCATAACGCATAACGCATAACGCATAACGCATAACGCATAACGCATAACGCATAACGCATAACGCATAACGCATAACGCATAACGCATAACGCATAACGCATAACGCATAACGCATAACGCATAACGCATAACGCATAACGCATAACGCATAACGCATAACGCATAACGCATAACGCATAACGCATAACGCATAACGCATAACGCATAACGCATAACGCATAACGCATAACGCATAACGCATAACGCATAACGCATAACGCATAACGCATAACGCATAACGCATAACGCATAACGCATAACGCAAACGCTTAGCCCATAACGCATAACGCATAACGCATAACGCATAACGCATAACGCATAACGCATAACGCATAACCCATTGCGCATAACGCTTAACGCGTAACGCAAAACTCATAACGCATAACGCATAACGTATAAACCATAAGGCATAACGCTTAGCCCATAACGCATAACGCATAACGCATAACGCATAACGCATAACGCATAACGCATAACGCATAACGCATAACGCATAACGCATAACGCATAACGCATAACGCATAACGCATAACGCATAACGCATAACGCATAACGCATAACGCATAACGCATAGCGCATAACTCATAACGTATAAACCATAAGGCATAACGCTTAGCCCATAACGCATAACGCATAACGCATAACGCATAACGCATAACGCTTAACGCATAACGCATAACGCATATCGCATAACGCATAACGCATAACGCATAACGCATAACGCATAACGCATAACGCATAACGCATAACGCATAACGCATAACGCATAACGCATAACGCATAACGCATAACGCATAACGCATAACGCATAACGCATAACGTATAACGCATAACGCATAACGCATAACTCATAACGTATAAACCATAAGGCATAACGCTTAGCCCATAACGCATAACGCATAACGCATAACGCATAACGCTTAACGCATAACGCATAACGCATAACGCATAACGCATAACGCATAACGCATAACGCATAACGCATAACGCATAACGCATAACGCATAACGCATAACGCATAACGCATAACGCATAACGCATAACGCATAACGCATAACGCATAACGCATAACGCATAACGCATAACGCATAACGCATAACGCATAAGGTATAAACCATTAGGCATAACGCTTAGCCCATAACGCATAACGCAAACGCTTAGCCCATAACGCATAACGCATAACGCATAACGCATAACGCATAACGCATAACGCATAACGCATAACGCATAACGCATAACGCATAACGCATAACGTATAACGCATAACGCATAACGCATAACTCATAACGTATAAACCATAAGGCATAACGCTTAGCCCATAACGCATAACGCATAACGCATAACGCATAACGCTTAACGCATAACGCATAACGCATATCGCATAACGCATAACGCATAACGCATAACGCATAACGCATAACGCATAACGCATAACGCATAACGCATAACGCATAACGCATAACGCATAACGCATAACGCATAACGCATAACGTATAACGCATAACGCATAACGCATAACGCATAACGCATAACGTATAACGCATAACGCATAACACATAACTCATAACGTATAAACCATAAGGCATAACGCTTAGCCCATAACGCATAACGCATAACGCATAACGCATAACGCTTAACGCATAACGCATAACGCATATCGCATAACGCATAACGCATAACGCATAACGCATAACGCATAACGCATAACGCATAACGCATAACGCATAACGCATAACGCATAACGCATAACGCATAACGCATAACGCATAACGCATAACGCATAACGCATAACGCATAACGCATAACGCATAACGCATAACGCATAACGCATAACGCATAACGCATAACGCATAACGCATAACGCATAACGCATAACGCATAACGCATAACGCATAACGCATAACGCATAACGCATAACGCATAACGCATAACGCATAACGCATAACGCATAACGCATAACGCATAACGCATAACGCATAACGCATAACGCATAACGCATAACCCATAACGCATAACGCATAACCCATAACGCATAACGCATAACGCATAACGCATAACGCATAACGCATAACGCATAACGCATAACGCATAACGCATAACGCATAACGCATAACGCATAACGCATAACGCATAACGCATAACGCATAACGCATAACGCATAACGCATAACGCATAACGCATAACGCATAACGCATAACGCATAACGCATAACGCATAACGCATAACGCATAACGCATAACGCATAACGCATAACGCATAACGCATAACGCATAACGCATAACGCATAACGCATAACGCATAACGCATAACGCATAACGCATAACGCATAACGCATAACGCATAACGCATAACGCATAACGCATAACGCATAACGCATAACGCATAACGCATAACGCATAACGCATAACGCATAACGCATAACGCATAACGCATAACGCATAACGCATAACGCATAACGCATAACGCATAACGCAAACGCTTAGCCCATAACGCATAACGCATAACGCATAACGCATAACGCATAACGCATAACGCATAACGCATAACGCATAACCCATTGCGCATAACGCTTAACGCGTAACGCAAAACTCATAACGCATAACGCATAACGTATAAACCATAAGGCATAACGCTTAGCCCATAACGCATAACGCATAACGCATAACGCATAACGCATAACGCATAACGCATAACGCATAACGCATAACGCATAACGCATAACGCATAACGCATAACGCATAACGCATAACGCATAACGCATAGCGCATAACTCATAACGTATAAACCATAAGGCATAACGCTTAGCCCATAACGCATAACGCATAACGCATAACGCATAACGCATAACGCATAACGCTTAACGCATAACGCATAACGCATATCGCATAACGCATAACGCATAACGCATAACGCATAACGCATAACGCATAACGCATAACGCATAACGCATAACGCATAACGCATAACGCATAACGCATAACGCATAACGCATAACGTATAACGCATAACGCATAACGCATAACTCATAACGTATAAACCATAAGGCATAACGCTTAGCCCATAACGCATAACGCATAACGCATAACGCATAACGCTTAACGCATAACGCATAACGCATATCGCATAACGCATAACGCATAACGCATAACGCATAACGCATAACGCATAACGCATAACGCATAACGCATAACGCATAACGCATAACGCATAACGCATAACGCATAACGCATAACGCATAACGCATAACGCATAACGCATAACGCATAACGCATAACGCATAACGCATAACGCATAACGCATAACGCATAACGCATAACGCATAACGCATAACGCATAACGCATAACGCATAACGCATAACGCATAACGCATAACGCATAACGCATAACGCATAACGCATAACGCATAACGCATAACGCATAACGCATAACGCATAACGCATAACGCATAACGCATAACGCATAACGCATAACGCATAACGCATAACGCATAACGCATAACGCATAACGCATAACGCATAACGCATAACGCATAACGCACAACGCACAACGCATAACGCATAACGCATAACGCATAACGCATAACGCATAATGTATAAACCATAAGGTATAACGCTTAGCCCATAACGCATAACGCAAACGCTTAGCCCATAACGCATAACGCATAACGCATAACGCATAACGCATAACGCATAACGCATAACCCATTGCGCATAACGCTTAACGCGTAACGCAAAACTCATAACGCATAACGCATAACGTATAAACCATAAGGCATAACGCTTAGCCCATAACGCATAACGCATAACGCATAACGCATAACGCATAACGCATAACGCATAACGCATAACGCATAACGCATAATGCATAACGCATAACGCATAACGCATAGCGCATAACTCATAACGTATAAACCATAAGGCATAACGCTTAGCCCATAACGCATAACGCATAACGCATAACGTATAACGCATAACGCATAACGCTTAACGCATAACGCATAACGCATATCGCATAACGCATAACGCATAACGCATAACGCATAACGCATAACGCATAACGCATAACGCATAACGCATAACGCATAACGCATAACGCATAACGCATAACGCATAACGTATAACGCATAACGCATAACGCATAACTCATAACGTATAAACCATAAGGCATAACGCTTAGCCCATAACGCATAACGCATAACGCATAACGCATAACGCTTAACGCATAACGCATAACGCATATCGCATAACGCATAACGCATAACGCATAACGCATAACGCATAACGCATAACGCATAACGCATAACGCATAACGCATAACGCATAACGCATAACGCATAACGCATAACGCATAACGCATAACGCATAACGCATAACGCATAACGCATAACGCATAACGCATAACGCATAACGCATAACGCATAACGCATAACGCATAACGCATAACGCATAACGCATAACGCATAACGCATAACGCATAACGCATAACGCATAACGCATAACGCATAACGCATAACGCATAACGCATAACGCATAACGCATAACGCATAACGCATAACGCATAACGCATAACGCATAACGCATAACGCATAACGCATAACGCATAACGCATAACGCATAACGCATAACGCATAACGCATAACGCATAACGCATAACGCATAACGCATAACGCATAACGCATAACGCATAACGCATAACGCATAACGCATAACGCTTAACGCATAACGCATAACGCATAACGCATAACGGATAACGCTTGACGCATAACGCATAACGCATAACGCATAACGCATAACGCATAACGCATAACGCTTAACGCATAACGCATAACGCATAACGCATAACGCATAACGCATAACGCATAACGTATAAACCATAAGGCATAACGCTTAGCCCATAACGCATAACGCAAACGCTTAGCCCATAACGCATAACGCATAACGCATAACGCATAACGCATAACGCATAACGCATAACGCATAACGCATAACGCATAACGCATAACGCATAACGCATAACGCATAACGCATAACGCATAACGCATAACGCATAACGCATAACGCATAACGCATAACGCATAACGCATAACGCATAACGCATAACGCATAACGCATAACGCATAACGCATAACGCATAACGCATAACGCATAACGCATAACGCATAACGCATAACGCATAACGCATAACGCATAACGCATAACGCATAACGCATAACGCTTAACGCAAAACGCATAACGCATAACGCATAACGCATAACGCATAACGTATAAACCATAAGGCATAACGCATAACGCATAACGCATAACGCATAACGCATAACGCATAACGCATAACGCATAACGCATATCGCATAACGCATAACGCATAACGCATAACGCATAACGCATAACGCATAACGCATAACGCATAACGCATAACGCATAACGCATAACGCATAACGCATAACGCATAACGCATAACGCATAACGCATAACGCATAACGCATAACGCATAACGCATAACGCATAACGCATAACGCACAACGCATAACGCATAACGCATAACGCATAACGCATAACGCATAACGCATAACGCATAACGTATAAACCATAAGGCATAACGCTTAGCCCATAACGCATAACGCAAACGCTTAGCCCATAACGCATAACGCATAACGCATAACGCATAACGCATAACGCATAACGCATAAAGCATAACGCATAACCCATTGCGCATAACGCTTAACGCGTAACGCAAAACTCATAACGCATAACGCATAACGTATAAACCATAAGGCATAACGCTTAGCCCATAACGCATAACGCATAACGCATAACGCATAACGCATAACGCATAACGCATAACGCATAACGCATAACGCATAACGCATAACGCATAACGCATAACGCATAACGCATAACGCATAACGCATAACGCATAACGCATAACGCATAACGCATAACGCATAACGCATAACGCATAACGCATAACGCATAACGCATAACGCATAACGCACAACGCATAACGCATAACGCATAACGCATAACGCATAACGCATAACGCATAACGCATAACGCATAACGTATAAACCATAAGGCATAACGCTTAGCCCATAACGCATAACGCAAACGCTTAGCCCATAACGCATAACGCATAACGCATAACGCATAACGCATAACGCATAACGCATAACGCATAACCCATTGCGCATAACGCTTAACGCGTAACGCAAAACTCATAACGCATAACGCATAACGTATAAACCATAAGGCATAACGCTTAGCCCATAACGCATAACGCATAACGCATAACGCATAACGCATAACGCATAACGCATAACGCATAACGCATAACGCATAACGCATAACGCATAACGCATAACGCATAACGCATAACGCATAACGCATAACGCATAACGCATAACGCATAACGCATAACGCATAACGCATAACGCATAACGCATAACGCATAACGCATAACGCATAACGCATAACGCATAACGCATAACGCATAACGCATAACGCATAACGCATAACGCATAACGCATAACGCATAACGCATAACGCATAACGCATAACGCATAACGCATAACGCATAACGCATAACGCATAACGCATAACGCATAACGCATAACGCATAACGCATAACGCATAACGCATAACGCATAACGCATAACGCATAACGCATAACGCATAACGCATAACGCATAACGCATAACGCATAACGCATAACGCATAACGCATAACGCATAACCCATAACGCATAACGCATAACGCATAACGCATAACGCATAACGCATAACGCATAACGCATAACGCATAACGCATAACGCATAACGCATAACGCATAACGCATAACGCATAACGCATAACGCATAACGCATAACGCATAACGCATAACGCATAACGCATAACGCATAACGCATAACGCATAACGCATAACGCATAAGGTATAAACCATTAGGCATAACGCTTAGCCCATAACGCATAACGCAAACGCTTAGCCCATAACGCATAACGCATAACGCATAACGCATAACGCATAACGCATAACGCATAACGCATAACGCATAACGCATAACGCATAACGTATAACGCATAACGCATAACGCATAACTCATAACGTATAAACCATAAGGCATAACGCTTAGCCCATAACGCATAACGCATAACGCATAACGCATAACGCTTAACGCATAACGCATAACGCATATCGCATAACGCATAACGCATAACGCATAACGCATAACGCATAACGCATAACGCATAACGCATAACGCATAACGCATAACGCATAACGCATAACGCATAACGTATAACGCATAACGCATAACGCATAACGCATAACGCATAACGTATAACGCATAACGCATAACACATAACTCATAACGTATAAACCATAAGGCATAACGCTTAGCCCATAACGCATAACGCATAACGCATAACGCATAACGCTTAACGCATAACGCATAACGCATATCGCATAACGCATAACGCATAACGCATAACGCATAACGCATAACGCATAACGCATAACGCATAACGCATAACGCATAACGCATAACGCATAACGCATAACGCATAACGCATAACGCATAACGCATAACGCATAACGCATAACGCATAACGCATAACGCATAACGCATAACGCATAACGCATAACGCATAACGCATAACGCATAACGCATAACGCATAACGCATAACGCATAACGCATAACGCATAACGCATAACGCATAACGCATAACGCATAACGCATAACCCATAACGCATAACGCATAACCCATAACGCATAACGCATAACGCATAACGCATAACGCATAACGCATAACGCATAACGCATAACGCATAACGCATAACGCATAACGCATAACGCATAACGCATAACGCATAACGCATAACGCATAACGCATAACGCATAACGCATAACGCATAACGCATAACGCATAACGCATAACGCATAACGCATAACGCATAACGCATAACGCATAACGCATAACGCATAACGCATAACGCATAACGCATAACGCATAACGCATAACGCATAACGCATAACGCATAACGCATAACGCATAACGCATAACGCATAACGCATAACGCATAACGCATAACGCATAACGCATAACGCATAACGCATAACGCATAACGCATAACGCATAACGCATAACGCATAACGCATAACGCATAACGCATAACGCATAACGCATAACGCATAACGCATAACGCATAACGCAAACGCTTAGCCCATAACGCATAACGCATAACGCATAACGCATAACGCATAACGCATAACGCATAACGCATAACCCATTGCGCATAACGCTTAACGCGTAACGCAAAACTCATAACGCATAACGCATAACGTATAAACCATAAGGCATAACGCTTAGCCCATAACGCATAACGCATAACGCATAACGCATAACGCATAACGCATAACGCATAACGCATAACGCATAACGCATAACGCATAACGCATAACGCATAACGCATAACGCATAACGCATAACGCATAACGCATAGCGCATAACTCATAACGTATAAACCATAAGGCATAACGCTTAGCCCATAACGCATAACGCATAACGCATAACGCATAACGCATAACGCTTAACGCATAACGCATAACGCATATCGCATAACGCATAACGCATAACGCATAACGCATAACGCATAACGCATAACGCATAACGCATAACGCATAACGCATAACGCATAACGCATAACGCATAACGCATAACGCATAACGCATAACGCATAACGTATAACGCATAACGCATAACGCATAACTCATAACGTATAAACCATAAGGCATAACGCTTAGCCCATAACGCATAACGCATAACGCATAACGCATAACGCTTAACGCATAACGCATAACGCATATCGCATAACGCATAACGCATAACGCATAACGCATAACGCATAACGCATAACGCATAACGCATAACGCATAACGCATAACGCATAACGCATAACGCATAACGCATAACGCATAACGCATAACGCATAACGCATAACGCATAACGCATAACGCATAACGCATAACGCATAACGCATAACGCATAACGCATAACGCATAACGCATAACGCATAACGCATAACGCATAACGCATAACGCATAACGCATAACGCATAACGCATAACGCATAACGCATAACGCATAACGCATAACGCATAACGCATAACGCATAACGCATAACGCATAACGCATAACGCATAACTCATAACGCATAACGCATAACGCATAACGCATAACGCATAACGCATAACGCATAACGCATAACGCATAACGCATAACGCATAACGCATAACGCATAACGCATAACGCATAACGCATAACGCATAACGCATAACGCATAACGCATAACGCATAACGCATAACGCATAACGCACAACGCACAACGCATAACGCATAACGCATAACGCATAACGCATAACGCATAACGCATAACGTATAAACCATAAGGTATAACGCTTAGCCCATAACGCATAACGCAAACGCTTAGCCCATAACGCATAACGCATAACGCATAACGCATAACGCATAACGCATAACGCATAACGCATAACCCATTGCGCATAACGCTTAACGCGTAACGCAAAACTCATAACGCATAACGCATAACGTATAAACCATAAGGTATAACGCTTAGCCCATAACGCATAACGCATAACGCATAACGCATAACGCATAACGCATAACGCATAACGCATAACGCATAACGCATAACGCATAACGCATAATGCATAACGCATAACGCATAACGCATAGCGCATAACTCATAACGTATAAACCATAAGGCATAACGCTTAGCCCATAACGCATAACGCATAACGCATAACGTATAACGCATAACGCATAACGCTTAACGCATAACGCATAACGCATATCGCATAACGCATAACGCATAACGCATAACGCATAACGCATAACGCATAACGCATAACGCATAACGCATAACGCATAACGCATAACGCATAACGCATAACGCATAACGTATAACGCATAACGCATAACGCATAACTCATAACGTATAAACCATAAGGCATAACGCTTAGCCCATAACGCATAACGCATAACGCATAACGCATAACGCATAACGCATAACGCATAACGCATAACGCATAACGCATAACGCATAACGCATAACGCATAACGCATAACGCATAACGCATAACGCATAACGCATAACGCATAACGCATAACGCATAACGCATAACGCATAACGCATAACGCATAACGCATAACGCATAACGCATAACGCATAACGCATAACGCATAACGCATAACGCATAACGCATAACGCATAACGCATAACGCATAACGCATAACGCATAACGCATAACGCATAACGCATAACGCATAACGCATAACGCATAACGTATAACGCATAACGCATAACGCATAACTCATAACGTATAAACCATAAGGCATAACGCTTAGCCCATAACGCATAACGCATAACGCATAACGCATAACGCATAACGCATAACGCATAACGCATAACGCATAACGCATAACGCATAACGCATAACGCATAACGCATAACGCATAACGCATAACGCATAACGCATAACGCATAACGCATAACGCATAACGCATAACGCATAACGCATAACGCATAACGCATAACGCATAACGCATAACGCATAACGCATAACGCATAACGCATAGCGCATAACTCATAACGTATAAACCATAAGGCATAACGCTTAGCCCATAACGCATAACGCATAACGCATAACGCATAACGCATAACGCTTAACGCATAACGCATAACGCATATCGCATAACGCATAACGCATAACGCATAACGCATAACGCATAACGCATAACGCATAACGCATAACGCATAACGCATAACGCATAACGCATAACGCATAACGCATAACGCATAACGCATAACGCATAACGTATAACGCATAACGCATAACGCATAACTCATAACGTATAAACCATAAGGCATAACGCTTAGCCCATAACGCATAACGCATAACGCATAACGCATAACGCTTAACGCATAACGCATAACGCATATCGCATAACGCATAACGCATAACGCATAACGCATAACGCATAACGCATAACGCATAACGCATAACGCATAACGCATAACGCATAACGCATAACGCATAACGCATAACGCATAACGCATAACGCATAACGCATAACGCATAACGCATAACGCATAACGCATAACGCATAACGCATAACGCATAACGCATAACGCATAACGCATAACGCATAACGCATAACGCATAACGCATAACGCATAACGCATAACGCATAACGCATAACGCATAACGCATAACGCATAACGCATAACGCATAACGCATAACGCATAACGCATAACGCATAACGCATAACGCATAACGCATAACGCATAACGCATAACGCATAACTCATAACGCATAACGCATAACGCATAACGCATAACGCATAACGCATAACGCATAACGCATAACGCATAACGCATAACGCATAACGCATAACGCATAACGCATAACGCATAACGCATAACGCATAACGCATAACGCATAACGCATAACGCATAACGCATAACGCATAACGCACAACGCACAACGCATAACGCATAACGCATAACGCATAACGCATAACGCATAACGCATAACGTATAAACCATAAGGTATAACGCTTAGCCCATAACGCATAACGCAAACGCTTAGCCCATAACGCATAACGCATAACGCATAACGCATAACGCATAACGCATAACGCATAACGCATAACCCATTGCGCATAACGCTTAACGCGTAACGCAAAACTCATAACGCATAACGCATAACGTATAAACCATAAGGCATAACGCTTAGCCCATAACGCATAACGCATAACGCATAACGCATAACGCATAACGCATAACGCATAACGCATAACGCATAACGCATAACGCATAATGCATAACGCATAACGCATAACGCATAGCGCATAACTCATAACGTATAAACCATAAGGCATAACGCTTAGCCCATAACGCATAACGCATAACGCATAACGTATAACGCATAACGCATAACGCTTAACGCATAACGCATAACGCATATCGCATAACGCATAACGCATAACGCATAACGCATAACGCATAACGCATAACGCATAACGCATAACGCATAACGCATAACGCATAACGCATAACGCATAACGCATAACGTATAACGCATAACGCATAACGCATAACTCATAACGTATAAACCATAAGGCATAACGCTTAGCCCATAACGCATAACGCATAACGCATAACGCATAACGCATAACGCATAACGCATAACGCATAACGCATAACGCATAACGCATAACGCATAACGCATAACGCATAACGCATAACGCATAACGCATAACGCATAACGCATAACGCATAACGCATAACGCATAACGCATAACGCATAACGCATAACGCATAACGCATAACGCATAACGCATAACGCATAACGCATAACGCATAACGCATAACGCATAACGCATAACGCATAACGCATAACGCATAACGCATAACGCATAACGCATAACGCATAACGCATAACGCATAACGCATAACGCATAACGCATAACGCATAACGCATAACGCATAACGCATAACGCATAACGCATAACGCATAACGCATAACGCATAACGCATAACGCATAACGCATAACGCATAACGCATAACGCATAACGCATAACGCATAACGCTTAACGCATAACGCATAACGCATAACGCATAACGGATAACGCTTGACGCATAACGCATAACGCATAACGCATATCGCATAACGCATAACGCATAACGCATAACGCTTAACGCATAACGCATAACGCATAACGCATAACGCATAACGCATAACGCATAACGTATAAACCATAAGGCATAACGCTTAGCCCATAACGCATAACGCAAACGCTTAGCCCATAACGCATAACGCATAACGCATAACGCATAACGCATAACGCATAACGCATAACGCATAACGCATAACGCATAACGCATAACGCATAACGCATAACGCATAACGCATAACGTATAAACCATAAGGCATAACGCTTAGCCCATAACGCATAACGCATAACGCATAACGCATAACGCATAACGCATAACGCATAACGCATAACGCATAATGCATAACGCATAACGCATAACGCATAGCGCATAACTCATAACGTATAAACCATAAGGCATAACGCTTAGCCCATAACGCATAACGCATAACGCATAACGCATAACGCATAACGCATAACGCATAACGCTTAACGCATAACGCATAACGCATATCGCATAACGCATAACGCATAACGCATAACGCATAACGCATAACGCATAACGCATAACGCATAACGCATAACGCATAACGCATAACGCATAACGCATAACTCATAACGCATAACGCATAACGCATAACGCATAACGTATAACGCATAACGCATAACGCATAACTCATAACGTATAAACCATAACGCATAACGCATAACGCATAACGCATAACGCATAACGCATAACGCATAACGCATAACGCATAACGCATAACGCATAACGCATAACGCATAACGCATAACGCATAACGCATAACGCATAACGCATAACGCTTAACGCAAAACGCATAACGCATAACGCATAACGCATAACGCATAACGTATAAACCATAAGGCATAACGCATAACGCATAACGCAAACGCTTAGCCCATAACGCATAACGCATAACGCATAACGCATAACGCATAACGCATAACGCATAACGCATAACCCATTGCGCATAACGCTTAACGCGTAACGCAAAACTCATAACGCATAACGCATAACGTATAAACCATAAGGCATAACGCTTAGCCCATAACGCATAACGCATAACGCATAACGCATAACGCATAACGCATAACGCATAACGCATAACGCATAACGCATAACGCATAACGCATAACGCATAACGCATAACGCATAACGCATAACGCATAACGCATAGCGCATAACTCATAACGTATAAACCATAAGGCATAACGCTTAGCCCATAACGCATAACGCATAACGCATAACGCATAACGCATAACGCTTAACGCATAACGCATAACGCATATCGCATAACGCATAACGCATAACGCATAACGCATAACGCATAACGCATAACGCATAACGCATAACGCATAACGCATAACGCATAACGCATAACGCATAACGCATAACGCATAACGCATAACGCATAACGTATAACGCATAACGCATAACGCATAACTCATAACGTATAAACCATAAGGCATAACGCTTAGCCCATAACGCATAACGCATAACGCATAACGCATAACGCTTAACGCATAACGCATAACGCATATCGCATAACGCATAACGCATAACGCATAACGCATAACGCATAACGCATAACGCATAACGCATAACGCATAACGCATAACGCATAACGCATAACGCATAACGCATAACGCATAACGCATAACGCATAACGCATAACGCATAACGCATAACGCATAACGCATAACGCATAACGCATAACGCATAACGCATAACGCATAACGCATAACGCATAACGCATAACGCATAACGCATAACGCATAACGCATAACGCATAACGCATAACGCATAACGCATAACGCATAACGCATAACGCATAACGCATAACGCATAACGCATAACGCATAACGCATAACGCATAACGCATAACGCATAACGCATAACGCATAACGCATAACGCATAACGCATAACGCATAACGCATAACGCATAACGCATAACGCATAACGCATAACGCATAACGCATAACGCATAACGCATAACGCATAACGCATAACGCATAACGCATAACGCATAACGCATAACGCATAACGCATAACGCATAACGCATAACGCATAACGCATAACGCATAACGCATAACGCATAACGCATAACGCATAACGCATAACGCATAACGCATAACGCACAACGCACAACGCATAACGCATAACGCATAACGCATAACGCATAACGCATAACGCATAACGTATAAACCATAAGGTATAACGCTTAGCCCATAACGCATAACGCAAACGCTTAGCCCATAACGCATAACGCATAACGCATAACGCATAACGCATAACGCATAACGCATAACGCATAACCCATTGCGCATAACGCTTAACGCGTAACGCAAAACTCATAACGCATAACGCATAACGTATAAACCATAAGGCATAACGCTTAGCCCATAACGCATAACGCATAACGCATAACGCATAACGCATAACGCATAACGCATAACGCATAACGCATAACGCATAACGCATAATGCATAACGCATAACGCATAACGCATAGCGCATAACTCATAACGTATAAACCATAAGGCATAACGCTTAGCCCATAACGCATAACGCATAACGCATAACGTATAACGCATAACGCATAACGCTTAACGCATAACGCATAA
>NW_027471311.1:0-26860 GCF_051020765.1 Lasioglossum baleicum
GAAAGGTGAAGCTATTGCCTTGGCCGTTCGTCTCTCACTAAAGGTGGTAACGTTCTCGAACGCCCTGACCCACAGTTTTGATATTTATACAAAAACATGTGGTGTCCGTCCTCTAAACTGTCCACCAATTTGTTTCCGTGCACATTATGTAGAACACTAGCTACAGCGTGATAGGCTCTCGGAAGGTGTGGTGTTTGGTCAAAGGAATGACATTATGCCCTTATGGTAACGTTCTTCGTCGGATTGACTCTGTAGAGTAGTATTCATACCGTAAATTATGATGTCAGTTGCCAATAAATTTAGCGAACATACTGACGGATTACCTGATTTGACACGCGGAATCACAGGATAGATGAAGCAATAGACTTAGCCGTCCAACACTCAAAGATGGTGGTAACGTTCTCGAACGCTTTGATCCTCGACCTTCTTGTCCGTAATGAAATTAAGGACCCTGTCACTAACATATTTACTAATTTGATTCACTGATCACGATGTTACACTCTCGATATTGCGGGTATGGTTCGCGGAAGGTACGGCCATCGGTAAAACGTTTGACTTTATAAGAAAGTGTAACGCTTTCAAACGGCTTTAACCTCTACTGTTATATTCGAACCGGGAATTAAGGTGTCTATTGCCAAAAGTCTTCAGCGTAGTTTCTGCCGCAATACCGGGGTTGGCACTCCGAATCTCTGTGTACGTGGCGCTATTGACGTAGACATTCATCTCACATAGAAGATGGTAACGTTCTCGAACGGTTTGGCCATTGATCTTCCATTTAAGGAGCTCGTCACAAAATGTATACTAATTTACATATCTGAACACAAAGATATCCTCTCTATACAGCGGCTTATGGTCACAGAAGTTACTCGGTAAAATGCATGACTTTATAACATTTGGTAATGTTGTCCGGTGGCTTGCCTCCCTACCATAATATTCCAACTGTGAAATAATGTGTCTATAGCCAATACTGTTCAGCGAATTCACTCCCAGATTAACTTGTGTGGCTCTCGGAATCACAGGATGCCTGAAGATATTGACATAGCTATGCGACTCGCAAAAAAGGTGAGAACGATGCTGAAAGATTTTACTCTCGATTTTAATATTCATACCAGAAATTAAGGTGCATGTCACTTAAACGTATACTAATTTGTTTCTCTGGACACGAAGTTATACACCAAATACAACGGCATATGTTCTTCGAAGGTAAGGCCTTTGGTAAACGGCTTAACAGTATACCAATACGTAACGTCTACAACGGTTTGACACTGTACTTTAACATTCATATGGCGAATTAAGGTGTCTTTTACCAATATTGTTCAGCGCATTTACTCCCGGAATCGCTGGTTTTGCTCTCGGAGTTACAGGAAAGGAGAAGCTAACGACTTACCTGTGCGACTCCCAAAGATGGTGATACCGTTATCGAACGGTTTCACACTCGATCCTCTAATTCATACATGAAATTAAGGTGCCTGTCACTAAAATTTCTACTAATTTATTTCTCTGATCATAATGTTGTACCTTAGCTACGGCGGGTTACGTTCCTGGAAGGTAAGGTATGCGATAAAGGGTATGACATTGCACCAATTGGTTATGTTCTTCAACGGATTAATTCTCTACTATAATATTTAAACCGTGAAATTAGGTGCCTATTGCCAATTCTGTTCAGCGGATTTACTTCTGGAATACCAGCCTTGACTCTCTGGATCACAGGATAGGTGAAGCTATTGACTTATGCGTCCGACTCTCAAAGAGGGATGTAACGTACTGAAACGGTTTGACTCTCGACCTTCCATCTCATACATGAAGTTTAGGTGCCTGCCACAGACAAGAATAATAATTTCTTTCTCTGGATACGATAGAATACTCTCCATGCAGCCGGTTAGTTTTTCAGAATGTAAAGTCTTCGGTAAGACGTTTGACTTTATAGCAATTGGTATGGTTCTCAAATGGATTGACGCTCTACTTTATCTTTCAAACCGTGAACTAAGGGTTCTATTGCCAATACTCTTCAGCGGACGCTCAGAACCATAAATATAGGTGGAGCTGTTGACTCAGCCCTTGGACCCACAAAGAAGGCGGGATCTGTCTCGAACGGTTTGACTGTCGATTTTTCTATTCGTACATGAAAATAATGTGTCCGCCTTCTAAAATGTCTACTCATCTGTTCCTGTGAAAACTGCGCCAGAGAATCGCTACAGCATGCCAATTGGTAACGTTATCCTACGGCTTGACTCTCTACCTTAACTACATACGGTGAATTAACGTATGTATTGCCAATAGTGCTCAGCGACTTTGCTCGAGGATAATCTTTTTCTACTCTCGGAATCAAAGGATAGAAGGAGGTATTGACTTATCCGTTCGTCACTCAAAGAGGGTAGGATCTTTCTCGCGAGGTTTCACCCTCGATCTTCAAGTTCATACATGACGTTGAGGTGCTTGTCACTGAAATGAAGACTATGTCCTTTCTCTGAACTCGAAGTTATACTCTCGTTGAAGCCGGCGAGATTCGCGTAAGTTAACGCCATCGATAAATGTTTGACGTTATAGAAATTGGTAACATTCTAATACGTTTTGACGCTTTACATTTGTATTCAAACCGCGAATTAATGTGTCAATGGCCGATACTATTCAGTGCATATACTCCCGGAATACCTGGCTTGATTTCCGTAATCACAGGATAGGTGAAGCTACAGACTTAGCCGTTCGACACTAAAAGATAGTGGTAACGTTCTTGTAATGTTTGACGCTCGATTTTGCTATTGATATATGAAAATGACATGTACGTCTGCTGTAATGGTTACTAATTTGATTCCGTGAACATTAAGCTAGGCATTCCCTGCGCTGGATTATGTTCTCCTATGGAAAGGTATTCTGTGGAAAGAACCACATTGTAAGAATTGATAAAATTCATCCACGGTTTGACTCTCTGGGTTAATACAAATACCCCGAATTAAGGTGTCTATTTCCAAAACTATTCAGCGTATTAACTCCACGAACACATGGTTTGACGCTCGTAAGCACAGGGGAGATGAAGTTGCTGACGCCACTCGACTCCCAATGAAGGCGGTAACTTTCTCGGACGCTTTGACTCTCGGTGCAGATATTCCCACACAAACATGTGGTATCCGTACGTCACAGTGTGTCCTAACTTGTTTCCGCAAACATTTTCAAGACAGTCGCTACGGCGGGATAGGTTCTCGGAGGGTAACGTATCCGGTAAAATGTTTGGACCTATACCAGTATGTAACGTTCTATGATGGTTCCAATCACTATACCACTATTTATACTGTAAAATTGGGTGTATAATGCCAATACTGTACAGTGGGTCTACTCCGGGAGTACCTGGTTTGACTCTCGGAATCATACGATAGGTGATGCTATTGACTTAGCCGTTCGACTCTCTAGGAATGTGGCAACATTCTCGAAAGCTTTCACTCATGATTTCTCTATCCATGCACATAAATAACGTTTCCGGCTCTAGAATGTGTACTAATTTGCTTTTCTCAGCACGCAGTTATAATCTCGATACAGCGGGTTATGTTCACGGAAGGTAACGTATACCGTATTGAGTATGACCTTATAGCAATTGATAACGTTCTTCCAGCGGTTTGACTCTGTACTTTAATACTCATACGGTGTGTTTAGGTGCCTACTGCCAATAATTTTCAGCCCATTTACTCCCAGAGTACCTTATTTTACTCTCGGAATCATAGGATAGGTGAAGCTAATAACTAAAGCGTTCGATTATCAACTACGGTGGTATCGATCACTAACGGTTTTACCCTCGATCTTCTAATTAATACATGATATTAAGGTAATCGTCAGTAAGTTGTAAATTAATTTGTTTCCCTGTATACGATGTTATACTCTCAATACAGCGGGATAGGCTCTCGGTGGATGAGGCCATCAATAAGGCGTTTGAATATATATAAACTGGTAACGTTCTCAAAATTTTTAACTCCCTACTATAAATTCAAACCGTGAATTAAATTGTCTATTGCCAGTACTGTACAGTGCATTTAATCCCGTAATAACTGGTTTGACACTTACACACATAGGATAGACTAAGCTATTGACTTAGCTGTTCGGCGCTCAAAGAAGGTAGTATTGTTCTCGAAGTGTTTGACACTCGACTTTCAAATTCATACAAGAATTGAAGGTGCCCGTCACTAAAATGTATACTAATTTGACCTCTGAACACGAAGATATACCCTTGAATCAGCGGGTTCGCTTCTCAGACGGTAAGGCCTTTACATGATGACTTACACTATACCAATACGTAACATCCTACAAAGCTTTGACTCTGGACATTAATATTTATACCATTAAATAGAGTGTACGATGCCAACACGGTATAGCGGATTTACTCCTGGAATTCTTCCTTTGACTTACGGAATCATAGGATAGGTGAAGCTATTGACTTAGCCGTTCGAGTCGCAACAAAGGTGGAAACGATCTCGAATGGTTTGAACGTCGCTCATCTAATTCATACATGAACATAAGGTGCTCGCAGCAGAAATGAATACTAAGTTTTTTCTGTGAACACGAACTTATACTTTCTATGATGCCGGTGAGGTTCGCGGAAGGTAAGGCCTTGGGTAAGACGTTTTATATTATACCAATTGGTAACGCTTTTAAATGGTCTCGCGCTCTACTGTAATATTCAACCGTGAATGAAGGCGTCTATTGCCAAAACTCTTGACCGGACTTACTCCCGGAATACCTGGTTTCACAATCTTCTAATTCATGCATGAAGTTATGGCGCTCGAGACTAAACTATATACTAGTTCCACCCTCTGAACAAGGTGTTTTACTCCGGATACAGTCCTGTAATTGCGTACTGCGGATCGGAGCGGCATACTGTATGATCTTTTTTCATATCATTAGCCTTGATGTTGTACCATTTGCATTGTTTCGCAGATATCTATTTATCTCTACCTACTGTAACTTACTGATTTGATATTATCGATATTTTTTCAAAATTTTCAATTTTTACTTTGAAAAGTGGTATCTCTCTGGTATGGTTGCCTTTGGAATTAGTTGAGTGTTCGCTTATGACATTATGTCATTATACTTATTGTTATTTTTTACGTTGGTCTGTATATGTACCTGCCCTGCCCTAGCAATCACGTCTGACGAAGACTTCTTGCTGCATACAGCAGATCGGAGCGACACTACTGGGTGATCTTCGTTAACTTCGTTGACCACTATATTGTACCGTATACATGATTTCCCATTCTTCCATTCATTTATACGTATTGCAATTTACTGATATATTTCCAATTTTTTCAAAATTATCAAATTTGAATTTACAAAATTTGTATTTCATAGGAACAGTGTCTCTGGAGTTATATATACATGTACGTTTCTAACAATATTTTGTTGTATTTGTTGTTGTATTGTTTGATTGTCTATACACATACCTACGCTCTTGGAGCGACACGAATGGTGTGGTCTTGCAGTAACGCTCGGTAGAACCAAGCGCCACAATTGTTGTTAATTTCATTAACCGAAAAATTGTACCGTAAGCATTCTCTCACAGTTTTGCATTTATTTCTATATACTGTAATTTACTGTTGTCGTATTTTATATTCTCTGGAAAAATTTCACGTTTATAATTACGAAAATTTTATTTTTTAGGAAAAGTGCCTTTTGAATTAGTTGAGATTACGATTATGACAATATCTTGGTATGCATGCTGTTAATTTATAGTATTTTCTCTTTACGTGCAAACGCTTCCAAAGCGACACGACAGGAGTGGACATGCAGGGACATAAGGTATATCGGACCGACATTGCTGTATGGTCTCTGTTAATTTCTTAAACTCAATCTTGTACCGTGTGCATTCATGCGTAAATTTCTACCCATTTCTACATATTGTATTTCACTTTACTGATATTTTCGATTTTTAACAACATTTTCAGTTTTTATTTTAAAAAATTGTATACTTTGGTAAAGTGGCATGGGAATAAATGGAGTGTACATTTATGACAGCATTATTTTAAACTTATTCTTATTTTATATGTTTGTCTGTTTACGTACCTACGCTGTCGGAGGGACACGACTGGTGAGGTCTTTTAGGTTCGAACTGCAGATCGAAACCGCACTACCGTATGGTCTTCGTTAGTTTCTTTAACCTTGATATTGTACCGTATGCTTATTTGTCTTGTGTTCCATTTGTTTATACATACTTGAATTTGCTGTTATGATATCTACGATTTTTCTTCAAAATTATCAATCTTTATTTTAAAGAATTCTATTTCTTATTATAAGAGCCATTGGAATTACCTCTGAGTACGTTTATGTCGTTAGCTTGTTAATGTTATTGCTATTTTATACGATATCGTGTACACGTTCCTACGCTACCGGATCGTCACGAACGGAGTGTTCTTGTAGTTGCGTCCGCTATATCGAAGCGACACTGCTGTATAGTCTTTGTTAATTTCTTAACTCTGATATTGTACCGTATGCATTATTTCGCAATTTTCTATATAATTCCACATACTGTAATTTACTGTTATGATATTTTGGATTTATTTCATAATTTCCAGTTTTTAATTGCAAAAAATGTATTTCATAATAAAAGTGCCTCTGGTGTTCGTCAAGCTCGCGTTCAGGACAATATTTTGTTAATCATTCTGTACTTGGATGTGATTTTGTGTATACATACCTGCGCTGTCTGTGCGACGCGGTGGGAGTTGTCTTGTAGTTGCGCACGGTATATCGGAGTGACGCTACTGGATGGTCTTCGTTTATTGCTATTACAATGATTTTTTACCGTATGTAATATTTACGCGTCTTCCATTTATTTCTGCTTACTGCAATTAACTGCTATGGCATTTTCGTTTTTCTTCAAATTTTCCAATTTTTAATTTCATAAATTGTATTTCGTATCAAAAGTGTCATTAAAATCAGTTGAGTGTATGTTCATGGCAATGATTTGTTAAAAATATTGTTATTTTATATGATTGCCTGTATGTGTACCTACGCTCCCGAGTGACACGACTGTCAATGTATTTTAGTTGCATACGGCAGAACGGAGCGGCATACCGGATGGTCTTCTTTAATTTCTTTAGCCTTGCCATTGTTCTGTACGTGTCTTTTCCTTGTTACCTATGTATTTACAGATACTGTAATTTACTGCTATGATATTTTCATTTCTTTACAAAATTATCAATTTTTATTATAAAAAATTGTATTCCTTAGTAATTGTGTCCATGGAATTAGTTTAGTGTTCGTTTATGGCTATATTTTGCTAATTTCTTTGTTATTTTAAACGATTGCCTATATACGTACCTACGCTTCCGAACGACACCACTGGAGTGGTCCTGTAGTTGGGCACGAAAGATCGGAGCGATACTATGGCATGGCCTTCGCTAATTTCATTAACCTTAATATTGCAACATATGCATTCGATCGGAGCTCTCTATTTATTTATACAGTATGTAATTTACTGCTACGACATTGTCGATGTTTTTCAACATTTTCAATTCTTGGATTAAAAAATTTCATTTCTTAGAAAATGTGTCTGTGGAATTAGTTGAGTGTACGTTTATGACAATATTTTGATGAATTCTTGGTTATTTTGCATGACTGACAGCACACGTACCTACGCTTCTGGAGCGACACAACTGGCGATGTTCTGTAATTGCGTTCCGTATATGGGATCGACAATACTGTACGATCTTCGATATTTCCACAAAACGTGATATTCTACCGTATGCATTGTATCGCAGTTTTCCACTTATTTATATATTCTGTAGTTTACTGTTATGATAATTGTCTTTTTTCAACACTTTCAATTTTTATAGTACAAAATTGTATTTCATAGGGGAAGTGTCTTAGGAATTAGTTCAGTGCACGTTTATTGCGATAAAATGCTATACTTATTTTTGTTTTATGTGATTTCCTGTACACGTACCTACGCTGCCAGAGCGACACGACTGGCGTGCTCTTGTAGTTGCGTTCGCTAGATCGGAGCGACACTGCCGTATGACCTTCGTTAATTTGTGTATACATTTTATTGCACCGCATACTTTTTCCAGAGTCTCCCATTTATTTATCCATTCTGTAATTCACTGCTATGATATATTCGACCCTTTTCAAAATTTTCAGTTTTTAATTTAAAAGATGGCATTTCTTTTCTATAGTGTCCTCGGGATTAGATCAGTGAACGGTCATGACAACATTTTGTTAAATTCAATATTATTTTACATGATTCTCTGTATACGTACCTACGCTTCCGGAACGACACGACTGGAGTGGCCTTGTAGTTGCATTCCCTAGATTGGGGCGACACTGCTGTAGAGTGCTTGTTAATTTGTATATCCTTGATATTGCGCGGATTGCTTTCTGTCGGAGATTTCTACTGATGCCTACATACTGTAACAAACCATTTTGATATTTTCGTTTTCTTTTTCAAAATTTTCAATTTTTAGCATAATAAATTTTACATCTTAGTGAAAGTGCCTTTGGAATTAATTGAGTGTTTGTTATTCTATATGATAGACTGTAAACGTGCCTACGGTTGCGGAGCCACACGGCTGGAGTGGTCTTCAAGTTACGTTCGGTTGATCGGAGCGACACTACTTTACTATCTTCGTTAATTTCTCCTATCTTGATAGTGTATCGAATGAGTTTCTTCCCAGTCGACCATATATTTATAGATACTTTAATTTAACACATTGACTCCGGCCTGACTCACCGGTTGCCCATCCTTGTCTGTTCCCTGAGGCGGCATGAACCGCCGGTGGCCCATCTTAAATTGTTCCGTGGGGCGGAATGCATTATCGATGGGCCACGTTTGTTAATCAATAAATGCGTAGTACAAAATGTAATTTTATCAATTTAACATTATACGTTAACATTTCTACCTTATAATCAAACATTTGACACAAAATACGTATCGTACAATTTAATTAATACATAACATATAATAAAATATAACGACTTATGTTATCGATGCAATTTTTTAAAACATATTAAACAAAGTGCAGACTTATCCGGACAACTGCTACAAAAGGTCATTACTTTCTTTGTTTTGTTTGTGGCGTACTATGTACCCTTTAAGTTTTTTAAGCGTTTGCAACAATCTTTACATCTCTTCCTCATCTTCCTCGCGGGTCCTTGGTGTGAACTAGAAAAATGTTTTTTCCGTCTACTTCCTATTTGCTTTTCACTAGAGGGATTCTCAACACTCTTCAATAGATAATAAATAATTTTCTCTTTAAATTTTAGATTTGGTAACGCTTTGTTCCCCACAGTTTGTGGATGTACGATGCATTTACTAAAGAAGTCCAGGACTTTTCTACACCATTCTACCGTTTTCCGTTATCATTTATAATAGGATCACATTTCATCTGATATATCAACTATCTTCGTCGCACTATTGTAAGAAAAGACGGTGTCTGGTTTTAATTTATCATCTTTGCCACGAATAATGTCGCAATTGTGAGATCTCGAAGTGGTTAACGTACAGAAGGGACTTTTGTGGATCCACTTTAAAAATTTCACGCCTCTCCGATTTTCAAGAGATATAATGTCACCCCGTTTCTGTTTCTGCTTTGCTTGTGGCAGTAGAAATTTTCTATTTATTTTGACTGTACTGCAAATATATGTGGTTTAGGTGAAAAGATCTTCGACTAAAGGAATACTTGTATAAAAACGGTCGGTAAACAAAACCCGGTCCTCGAATCATAGATCTCGTATCAACGTCATGACTACATCATGAGAATGTGCTTTTAGAATTCACATTTCATTTCGTCGGGATTAAATATGCACATTATATGTATATCAGTTCGGAAGGCAGAGTTTGTACAGTTTTATTCCGTACTTGTGCCGCTTACCTGGTTTATATTGACGAAAATTCAGGCGTCCTTTCCACGGAACCATAATTTCGTCAATAACTATACTTTTACCGGGTTTTACTGCATCCTGGAATGCACGATGAATTTTATCCTCTGCAGTTCGGATTGTGTGTAACCGATTCTCGGTTTTAGCTGTAGCAATATCAGAAAAGTGCAACTACTTCAATACAGCCAAGAATCGATCGCGTTTCATTGCTTTTGTTATACGCGCAATCGCATGTATCGCCTTTTTGGACCATTATAGTCCAATTTCGGAAACCTGCACTACAAGCATAACAACCACGATGCCAATAAAGGTATTCAATTCACTTTTTGTAATGGGGTCCCATGCTTGTTGATGTTGTATTCTGCCATATGATGCATTCGCTATTCACTGAGCAGCGTATCTATTCGTCTCGTCAACGATGATCTCAGATATCATGTCCGCGATAAATAATTTATATAATGCAACAGGATTGACGCAGTCCGTCTACTTGATCAGTAGCGCTTATTCTTCTGAATACTTTTCCTCTGATGCAAATTTTTCTGCTATTTTCCGCCATTCCGCATCATCATATTAATCCCCTGCAACAGACTCCGAAACTTCTTCCACCGTGGTACTCCTATCGGTTGCCGTGATCGATGATGATGATAAAAGTATTCTATTTCGTCGTCCCTTTCGCATGATTCCAGATACAGATTCATCAGACGAATTTCTGAATTCCATATCCTTTGTATCTAATATTTAGATTGGCAAAAATGACAAATAAAAAATGATAACCGCCTTTTTAGAAGGAAGGAAACTTCACACTACCTTTATACCTACCGGAAGAAATGTGTACTCGGGAAACTTTCAGGAATGTACTGACCTCGCGCCTCATAAAAACTTCGCACAACCCACAATACTCACATCGCACACTAACAAAAGTCTTCGTCACTTTCGGTCAACTCTAAACTCTCCGTAAATCACGTGTCGCTGTCTAAACCCTCAATGATAACCCCCACTTGCTAGGTCACACATTATATAAGAAGTGTCAGCTGGGTAGTATTCGTTCCCTCAGAAATCACTGATTTCCCTCATTACGTGTGGGCGGTCCGAAATGTCTAATTGGGACGCCGAGTCCCCAGAGGATGGCCAAAGTTTGCATACCTCAAGCTCACCCCTAGGCCCGCGATTGGCCAAGGTAAAGGGAATTTTTCTGGAAAATCGCACAATGGTGCACGGTCACATAGCCCGGCAATATACCTATCATTGGCGACCCTGGAGACAAAACTCTAGTGCGGAGCCCCAGAGACCCTTTGCATGTTACAAGTTGCCAGGGCACCTGGTAATCATTAGTCGTGGATACGACGAAATTGCCCCTCGCACTCAACATAATTTAAGCATAAAACGTACACTACGTCCTAGAACTATTTTCGTCGTGTGCGACAATCGGTCGCAGTATTTGTCGAGAGTTATTGCGTTTGAAAGTGTCCTACTACGTCTGTTCCAAACTTCTCGTGGTCCGAAACAAGAGAAGCTAAACCCCTACTTGATCGAACTTGGGCTCTGTCACGGAGAACATAGCTGGCAGTGGGCCAGGGGTAGGGCCACGTGCTGTACACTCGAGGACGTTCACCAGCGCCAAGTCATAAATAACGAGTGGCCACACAATCGGAGAGTGCTCCGGGCACCGCGCATGGGTGTTATGTAATTTATATATACTACGTGCCTGAAGTATCGGCGCTTCACCATGCAGGAGAGGGATCACTCCACCACCCCCTCGCGTGTGAGGACTTATCCTCCTTCAAGATGTACAATGCGAAGATCAAGGGAACTCCCGAGATCCCAAAACTCCTATAAGGGAAGATTTTCCCTGTTTGGCCATCTCCACGGGGTTTCAAAACGCATCATGGAAAATCGTGGAGAAAGAAAAAGAATTCCATTAAAACGGTAAAAAGGAGTCATCGAAACGTCGTGGAGTGCAAATAAATCTTCGAAACGCCGAAGAGTCAAAGTGGAAGTTAGTTTCCACCTAACGTGCTAGTGGGCAATAGTGCGCCAGCATTGAACAGTATATTTTGGTGCCGCGCCTCACCATGGTGCGGACCACTAGTTGATGAGCCGCCGCACGGAGCAGACACCGGATATCCACGTATGCGTCAACGTGTTAAGATTGAATCCGTGAATTATGTCGCCTATTACCAAAACTGTTCAGTGGATTTACTCACGGCATACTTGGTTTGTCTCTCGGAATCACAGCATGTGCGAAGCTAACAACGTAGCATTTCGACCCCCATAGAGGGTGGTTACGTTCTTGAAAGATTCGACACTTGATCTTCAAATTCTTACATGAAACTAAGGGGCTCGTCACTAAAATGTATACTGGCTTGCTTCTCTGATCAAAAAGTTATACTCTCGATACAGCGTGTTAGGTTCACGGAAGGTAAGATACTCGGTATAAAGTATAACATTATAACACTAGGAAATGTTCTCCGGTGGCTAGCCTCCCTACTATAATATTAAGCCTTGAATTAAGGTGTCTATTGCCAATACCGTTCAGCGAATTTACACCCGGAGTACCTAGTTTGCCTCTCGGAATCCCAGAATACGTGAAGATATCAACTTAGCTGTTCGAATCCCAAAGAAGGTGGTAACACTCTTGCGTCGTTTGACTATCGATTTTGCTATTCAGACATGAAATTACAGTTTCCGTTTGCTAAAGTGTCTAATAATTTGTTTCCGTGGGCACTATGCAAGGCACTCGGTACAAGGGGTTATGGGCTCGGAAGATAACGTACCAGTAAAATGTGTGACCTTATAGCACTTGGAAATGGTACCCGATTGCTTGCCCCTCTACTTTGGTATTCAAACCGTGAACTAAGGTGTCCACTGTCAGCAATTTTCACCGTATTCTCTTCCAGAATACCTGTTATGATTCGCGGAATCTCTGGGTAGGTGAACCTAATCACTTATCCGTTCGCCTCTCACAGCTGGTGACATCGTTCTCGAGCGTCTGGACACTCGATATTCTTGTTCATAGTGAAATTAATTTGCCCGTCATAATAGTGTTTATTAATTTCTTCGACTGAACACGAAGTAATACTCTCGATACGACAGGTTAGCGTCTGCGAAGGGTTGGCTATCAGTAAAATGTTTGACTATATACCAGTAGGTAACGTTCTGCAACGGTTTGACTGTCTGCTATTAATGTGTCTATTGCTAATAGTGTCCAGCGGAGTTACTTCCGGAATACCTACCTTGACTCTCGGCATCGCATGGTGGGTGAAGGTATTGACTTAACCGTTCGTCTCTCACAGAAGGTGGTAACGTTCTCTAGCGATTTGAATCTCGACATTTTAATTAGTGCATCAAATTAAGGAGCTCGTCAATAAAATGTATACTAATGTGTTTCCCTATACACGTAGCTATACTATCGATACGGCGTGTATGTTACTCGGGAAGTGAGGTATTCGGAAAGAGGAATGACTTAATACGAATTGGTAATATTCGCCGTCGGTTTGACTCAGTACTTTGATATTCATACCAGGAATTGCGGTGCCTATTGCCAATACTTTTCAGTGGATATACTCCGGGTATAGCTGGTTTGCCCCTTGGTATAACAGTATAAGAGACGCTGTTGCCTTAGCTGTGCGACTCTCAAGGAAGGTGGTAACTATCTCCAACGGTTTGCCACTCGATCTTGGGATTCATGCATGAAATTAAGGTGCTGGTCAGTCATATGGATACTAATTGGCTTCGCTGTACACGAAGTTATACTTACCACAATGCGCGTTAGCTTCTCGGCAGGTATGGTCTTCTGCAAAAAGTTTGACGCAATACCAATTGATAACCTTCTACAATGGTTCGACTCTGGAGTTTAATATTTGTACCGTGAAATAGGGTGCATGATGTCAACTATGTACAGCGGAATTACTCCCGGAATACCAGGTTTGACTCTCGGGAGCACAGGATAGGTGAAGCTGTTGACTTAGCCGTTCGACACTCAAAGAGGGTGCTAACGTTCTTGAACGGTTTGGCACTCGATCTTCCGTTGCATAGATGAAATTATGGTGCCTGTCGCTAAAGTTTATACAATGTTGCTTCTCTGAGCACGAAGATATACTCTCGATAGAGCGGGTTAATTTTTCGGAAGGTACGTCCTTCGGTGAAATGTTAGTCCCTATACCAGTAGGTAATGCTGTTCAACTGTGAGACTCTGTACATTAATATTTAAAGCGGGATGTGGGGTTCTTAATACCAATACCGTACAGCAGATTTACTACAGGAATACGTGGTTTGACTCTCGGAATCACAGGGTGGGTATTGTTATTAGCTTAGCCGGTCGAATCTCAAGGATGGCGGTGCCGCTCTCGAACAGCGTGGCACTCTATTTTGCTATTCATACGTGAAACTGAGGTGTCTGTCTGCTGAAATGTCTACTCATTTGTTTCCGTGAAAACTAAGACAGACACTCGCTGCAGCGGGATAGGTTCTCGGAAGGTAATGTATTGGTTAAAAAGAATTACTTTATTTTACTTGATAATGATGAGCGGCGGTTTGACGCCATGTATGAATTACACGATGGAGTGTCAAACCATTCAAGAACGTTAGCATCTCCTTTGAGAGTCGAACGGCTAAGTCAACGGCTTCACCTGTCCTGTGATTCCGTGAGCCAAACCAGGTTGCCCGGGAATAAATTCGCTGGAACGTATTGAGAATAGACGCCTTTATTCACGCGTCGAATATTAAAGCAGAGAGGCAAACCGTCGGAGGTCATAACTAATTCGTATGGAGTCATTCTCTTTACCGAATACATTACCAGCCGAGAATATTAACCTGCTGTAGGGAGTGTCTTGCTCGTTATTGACGGAAACAAACTAGTAGACCTTTTAGCAGACGGACACCGTATTTTCATGCACGAATAGCAATACCGATATTCATACAGTTCAAAAGTGTTATCACCGTCTTTGAGAATAGAACGGCTGAGTTAACAGGTTCACTCATCCTGTGATTCCGAGCGTTAATTCACGTATTCCTGTACTAAATCCGCAGAACAATAGCCACCATTATTCAGGGTTTGGATATAGAAGCATACAGCAAAACCGTTGTAGAACGTCATCTATTGGTATAGAGTCAAACATTTTACCGATAGCCCAATTCTTGGAGACGCTATCCCGCCGTGTCGAGAGTATAACATCCTATCCATAGGACGATGGTAGTAATCATTTTTGTGACGGGCACTTTAATTTCATGTCCGAATCAGAAGATGCAGGGACAAACCGCTCGAGAACGTTGCCGATTCTCTGAAAGTCGAACGTCTGAGTCAATCGCTCCACCTATCCTGTGATTCCTAGTGGCGAACCGGGTATTAAGAAAGTAAATCCGCTGAAGAGTACTGGCAATGGACACCTTAATTTACGGTTTAAGTAGTAATATAAATATTCGAACAATCGTAGAACGGTACCGACTCATATATGGTCAAACTTTGTACCGGAAACAATGCCGTCCATAAACCTGACCAGTTGTAGCGAGTGATATGCATACTGCCTCACGGAATCAAATTAGAATACATTTTAAAGTGACGGACACGTTATTTTCGTGTGTGAATGGAATAATCGAGCGACAATCAGTTCGAGAACGTTACCACCTTCGTTGGGATTCGAACGGCTAGGTCAATAGCTTCACCCAGCATGCAATTCTGAGCGTGAACCCAGGTAATCCTGGAGTAAATCCGCTGTACTTTATTGGCAATAGACTCCTTAATTCGCGGTTTGAATATTACAGTAGAGCGTCAAACCATTTGAGAGCGTTACCAATTGGTATAATATATAACGCTTTACCGAAGATACTACGTCCGCGAATATCATATGCCTCATCGAAAATATAACATCGGGTTCAGAGAAAGAAGTTAGTATTCATATTAGTGACGGGCACCTTAATTTCATGTATAAATTAGATGATCGACGTTCAAGCCATTCGAGATTGTTACCACCTTTGTTGCGACTCGAACAGCTAAGTGAAATAGCTTCTCCTACCCTGTGATTCTGAAATTCAAAGGAAGATTTTCGGGAGTGAATCCGCTATACCGTATTGGCATCGTACACCCTATTTCATGGTATAAATATTAATGTCCAGCGTCAAAGCTTTGTAGGAGGTTATGTATTGATATAGTGTCAGACATTATAGAAACGCCTTACCTTCAGAGAAGCGAACCCGCTGTATCATCAGTATATCTTCGTGTTCAGAGGTAAAATTAGTATACAATTTAGTGACAGGAACATTCATTTCATGTACGATTAGAACGTCGAGTGTCAAACCGTTCGAGAACGTTGCCCCCTTGTGTCAGATTCGAACGACTAAGTCAAAGCTTCACCTATCCAGTGATTCGGAGAGTCAAACCAGGTATTCCGGGGGTAAATGCGCTGATCAGTATTGGCAATACACACGATAATTCACGGTACGAAATTAAAGTGGAGAGTCAAGCCGTAAGAGAGCATTCCCAATTAGTATAAATTCATTAATCTTACCCAACACATTTCTTTCTGAGAACCCGCGATTGTCTTGCCTAGTTTTTACAGGATGCAATGAGTAGACATTTTAGCAGGCGGACATCTTATTTTCATGTATGAATAGGTGGATGGAGTGTCAAACCGCTTCGAATATTGGAATACGTCAAGCTATGAACTTAGCCGTCCGTCTCTCAAAGAAGGTGGTAACGATCTGGAACGGTTCGGTACACAATCTTCTAATATGTACATCAATTGTAGGCCCCCGTCACTGACATGTATACTAATTAGCATCTCTGAACACGGAGTTATACCCTCGATTCAGCGGGATACGTTCTAGGAAGGTTAGGTATTCAGTAAAAAGTTTGACTCTATACCAGTAGGAATTGTCCTACAAGAAATAATGTGTCTGTTGACTATACTATACTACCGATAAACTCTTTCAATTCCTGGTCTGACTCTCGGCTTTACAGGGTAGGAGAAGCTATTAACAAAGCTGTACGTCTCTATAAAAAAGTTGCTAACGTTCTCGATCAGTTTGACTCTCGATTTTGCTATTCATACGTGGCACTGAGGTGTCAGTCTGCTGAAATGACTACTGATTTGTTGCCGTGAGCACTAAGCTCGACACTAGCTACAGCGGATTAGGATCTCGGAAGGTAAGGTATTGGGTATAAAGTATTACCTTATGTTAATTGATAATGTTCTCCGGCAGTTCGATCGAGTACCTCAATATTTATACCGTGAATTAAGGTGTGAATGGCAAATACCCTTCAGCGGATGTACTCCCGGAATACCGGCTTTGCCTCTGCGAGGTACTGGATATGTGAAGCCATTGCCTCAGCAGTTCGTCTCTAACACAAGGTAGTAACGTTCTCCAAGGCTTTGAATCTCGATATTCTAATTCTTAAATAAATTTTAGGTGCCGACATTAAATTGTATAATATTTTGTTTCTCTGAACATGAAGCTGTACTCCCGATACGGCTGGTTATGTTCTCGGACGGTAAGGCACTGGGTAAAATGTTTGACTTCATATCAATTATTACGTTCTCACACGGTATAACGATCTATTTCAATATTCAATCCTCGAATTATGGTATCTATCGCCAATGCTGGACAGCGCATTTACTCTCGGAATATCTCCTTTGACTTTCTGAACCACAGGATGTATGATGCTACTGACGTAACCGTTTCCATCTTAAAGAACGTGGTATCTTTCTCGAATGTTTGACCCTTAATCTTATTACTCATGGTGAAATTAAGGTTCACGACATTTGAGTGTGTAACAATTTGATTCTCTAAACACGAAAGCGGGCGGAAGTTACGCACGCTCTACGTTAATATTCAAACCGCGAGTTGAGGCGTCCATTACCAATACTGTGTAGCAGATAGACTCCCGCAATTCCTGGTTTGATTCTCGGAATAACAGGATAGGTGATGCTTTTGACTCAGCCGGTCAACTCTCAATGAAGGTGGTAGCGATCTCGAACGGTTTGACATTCGATCTTATAGTTCATACATGAAATTGAGGTGTCCGTCTGCTAAAACGAGTACTAATTTGTTTCCCTGATCTCGATGCTATACCCCCCCCCCCCCCGACACATCCGGTTATTTTCTCCGATGGTAAGGTGTCTGGTATGGAGTATGACGTTCTACCAAATGGTAACGTTCGCCAGCGGACAGACTCTGTACTTTTATATTCATACAGTGAGTTGAATTGATTATTGCCAATGCTTTTCTGCGAAATTACTCTTGGAATACCTGATTTGCCTCGCGGAATCACAGGATAGTTGCAGCCTTTGGCCTAGGCGTTCGACTCTCAAACAAGGTGGTTAGGCTCCCGAATAGTTTGACCATACATCTTCTAATCAGAACATGGTGCCGGTTACAATCATGTATTATAATTTGTGTATCTGATGACGAATTCATACTCTCCCTGCAGCGTGTCAGGTCCTCGGAAGGTACGGCCTTCGGTAGCACGTTTGCCTTTATACCATCTGGTAACGTTCTGAAACGGTTTCACGCTGTACTTTAATATTCGAACCGCGAATGAAGGTATCCATGACGAATAGTGTACTGCAAATTGACTCCAGCCATACCTGGTTTGCCTATCTGAATAGCAGTATAGGTGAAGATATGCACTTAGCCGCTCGACTCTCAAAGAAGGTGGGATCGATCTCGAACAGTTTGATTGTCGATTTTTCTATTCATACATGACAATATGGCGTCCTTCTGCTAAAATATATACTAATTTGTTTCGCTGAACACAGCGTCATACCCACGATACAGCAGGTTATGATCTCAGAATGTATGTTTCCGGGAAAGGGTATTACGTTATGCCAATTGGTAACGTTATCAATTGGCTTGAAGCTCTACTTTAATATTCATGCCGTGAATAAATGTGTCTATTGTTATTACTGTTCAGCACATTTGTTAAGGAGTACCAGGCTTGACTCCCGAAATCACAACTATAGATGATGTTATTGACTCAGTCGTTCGATTCTCAAAGAAAGTGGTAACATTCGTGAACGGTTTGACCCTCCATTTTGCTATTCATACATGAAAATGAGGTGTCCGCCTGGTAAAATGTCTACTACCTCAATTCCGTGACCTGTGAGCAGAACACTCCCTACAGCTGGATAAGCTTCACGGAAGTTAAGGTCGTTTGTAGAAAGGTTAACTCTATACGAATAGGTAACTTTCTGCACGATTTGACACTCTAATTTAATATTCAAACCGTGAGTTAATTTTATTTCAGCGGAATTTATCCCGGAATACCAGGTTTTGTTCTTGGTATCACAGTACAGGTGAAGCTATTGGCTTAGCGGTGCTACTTTCAGGAAAGGTGGTAACGTTATTCAGTTGCTTGATTCTCGATCTTATTATTCATACATGAAATTACGGTTCCCCTCAGTAAAATGTATAGTTATTTGTATCTCTGGCAACGAAGTTATACTCTCGATGCCGCGGGTCAGCCTCTCGGAAGTTAAGGTTATGTGTTAAAAGGTTGGCAGTCCACGAATAGGTATCGTTCTACTGCGGTTTGACACTCTTCTTTAATATTGAGGACGTGAATAAAGGTATATATTGCCTACACTGTTCATCGGATTTACTGCAGGAATAACTGGGTTGACACTCGGAATCATGGGGTAAGTGTAGATAGTGACTTAAGTGACTTAGCTGTGCGACTTTCAAAGATGGTGGTAACGATCTGGAACAGTTTTGCCCTCGACCAACTAATACGTAAATGAAATTAAGGAGGCCGCCACTAAAATAGGTACTTATTTTTCGCTGACGACGAAGTTATAATCTTGATGCAGCGGGATGCGTTTACGCATGGTAAAGTATTGAATAAGGAGAATGACTTTATACTATTTGGCAATGATGTCCGACGGTTCGTCTCACAACCTGAATACTGATGCAGTGAATTATGGTGTCTATTGCCAATACTGACCAGCGGATTTTCTCCCGGAATAACTTGCTTGACTTTCGGAATCACAGAATAGGTATATCTTTGCCGTTCGATACGTAATGAAGGTGGCAACTCTCCGATAAACTATCCCGCTATGTCGTGAGTATATCACCGTGTCTGTGGGGCGAATTATCATACGTTTTCAGGTCGAGAGCATCAATTTTATGAATGAATTAGAAAATCCTATGTCAAGCAGTTCGAGAACTTTACCGCTCTCGCTGATTTTCAAACGGCTAAGACAATAGCTATACCTATCCTGTGATTCCGAGAGTCACATCAGGTTTCCACGGACTAAACTCGCGGAACACTATTGGCATTTGACACCTTAATACACGGTTGGAATATTATAGCACACCGTCAGTCCGGAGTATATCGTTACCAATTGCTATAAAGTTAAACGTTTTACTGAAGACATTATGCCCCGAAGAACTAGCCGGGTATATCGAGAGTACGACTTCGTGTTCAGAGAAAGGAATTAGTCTTCATTTCAGTGACGGGCACCATAACTACATGCATGAATTTGAAGACCGATGGTCGAACCGTTCGAGAGCGATAGCACCCTCGTTGAGGGTCGAACGGATAAGATAATGGCTTTACCTATCCTGTAATTCCGAGCGTGAAGCCTGGTAATCCAGGAGTAAGTGAGCTGAAGAGTAGTGGCAACAAACTCCCTAACTCACGGTATGAATGTTACAGCAGAATATCAATCCGTCGGAAAAGATTACCAATTGGTATAGAGTCATTCCTTTTACCGAAATACCTTGATAGAACCTATCCTCATGTAGCGGGTGTCATCCTCAGTGCTCACAGAATCAAATAAGTACACATATTAGCAGAGGGGCACCTTACCTAAGTAATGTGAATAGAATAATAGAGTATCAAACCGTTCGAGAAGGATACCAACTTCTTTGGCGGTCCACTCCGAGAACATAACCCGCTAGGCAAACTGTTCCAGAACGGAACATTCATCTTTGAGGGTCGAACGGCTATGTCAATAGCATCAACTATTTAGTGATTCCTAGATGCCGATCTTAGTTCACGGTTCGAATATTAAATTGGAGCGCCAAACCGTTTGCGAGCGTTACCAGTTATGTGTAAAGTAAAACATTTTACTGAAGACCATACACTCCGAAAGTCTAACCCGGTGTATCGGGGTTGTAACATCGTGTGCACAGGAACAAACCAGCGAGCACTTTAGTGACGCGCACCTTAATTTCATGTTTGAATAAGATGATCGAGTGTCAAGCCGGTCGAGAACGATACCACCATATTTCAGAATCGAACGGCCAAGTGAATTGCTTCATCCTATCCCGAGATTCTGGGAGTAAAACTAGGTATGCCGGGCGTAAACCCGCAGACCTGTGTTGGCATTAGGCACTTTAATTCACGATTTGAATATGAAACCAGACTGTCAACCCGTTGCAGATCGCCACTTATGTGTATAGAGTCAAACCTTTTACCGAAAGCCTTACCTTCCTAGAAGCTAACACGCCGTATCGAGAGTATAACTTCGTGTTCAGAGAAGAACATTAGTATATATTTTAGTGATGGGGTCACTATATCGTGTATGAATTAGAAAATAGGGTGCTAAACCAGTCTATTATACAGTATTTAAGATTCGCAAAAATAAGCCAACAGCTTGACCCATCCTGTCATGCTCAGAGTCAAACATATTACTATACACTTTAGTGACATGCACTTTAATTTCATGCATGATCAGATGATCGAGTGTCGAACCGTTCGAGAAAGTTACCACCTTCTGTGAGTGTTGAACAGTTATGTCAACAGCATCACCTATCCTGTGATTCCGGGAGTCAACGAGGTACTCTGGGACTAAATGCCCTGTGCAGTATTGGCAATAGCCGCCATAGTTCAGGGTATGAATATTAAGGTAGACCGTCAACCCGTTATGGAACTTTAACAATTTGTATATAATCATTCTATTTACCGACGGCCTCACCTTCCGAGAAGCCGAATCAGCTGTATCGGCGGTATAACATCGTGTTCAGAGGAACAAATTAGTATACATTTTAGTGACGGGCACCTATATTTCACGTGTGAATTAGAACCGTCGCCAGCCAAACACTTCTAGAACGTTACCACCTTCTCTGACAGTCGAACGGCTAAGTGTATAGCTTCAACCTATGCTGTGACTCCGAGAGTCAAATCTTGTACCCGGCAGTATATCCGCTCAAGAGTATTGGCTATAGACACGAAAATTCACGGTATGAATATTAAAGCAGTCCATCAACTCGTTATAGAACATTAACAATTTGTATGAGGTCAAATATCTTATCGAAGGCCTCACGATCCGCGAAACTCACCGGCTTCATCGAGAGCATATCTTCGTGTTCACAGAAAGTAATTAGTATTCGTTTCAGGTACGGGCACCTCACGTTTTTGCGTGAATTAGAATAACAAGGGTCAAAACGTTGGAGAACGTTGCCACCATCTTTCAGAATGGAACTGCTAAGTCACTAGCTTCACATATCCCGTGATTACGAGAGTCGACCAGGTATTCAGGGAGATGATTCGCGGAAAGTTATTTGCAATTGGCACCTTAATTCACAGTCCGAAAATTAAAATAGGGCATCAAACGGTTTGCGAACGTCACAAATTTTTATACAGTCAAACGTTTTACCGCAGAGGATCAAACTGCATACACTGTAGTAACGGGGACCTTAATTTCATTATAAATAAGAAGATCTGGGGTCAAACCGTACGAGAATGTTACCCCCGTCTTTACGATTCAAACGGCCAAGCCAATAGCTTCATTCATCGTGAGAGTCAGAAAGTCAAACGAGATATTCCGGGAGTAAATACGCTCTACAGTACTGGCTATAGATACCATAATTCAGCGGATTGAATATTAAAATACAGCCTGATACTCTGTGCGAACGTTACAATTGCTATAAAGTCAAACGCTTTACAGAATGCCTAACCCTCCGAAAGACTGACCAACTGTTTCGAGAGTATAACACCGTGTTCCGTGGTACAAACAAATATACATGCTAGTAATGTCCCCATAAGTTCATGTACGAATTTCAAGATCGGTGGTCAAACCGTTCGGTAACGGTATCTCCCCCGTTCAGAGTCGAGCGTCGAAGTCAATATCTTCACACATCCTGCAATTTCTATAGCTAAACCAGTCATTCCTGGATTAAATCCGCTGAGCAGTGTTTACAATAGATAGCTTACTTCATTCTATGAATATTGAAGCAGGGGAATATTGCCTGTTCGAACAGAGTCAAACATTTTACCGAAGTTCTCACCTTCCGGGAATCAAACACGCTGTATCGAGATTATAACTTCGTGCCCAGAGATACAAATTTGAATAATTCTTAGTGACGTGCACCCTAATTCCATATATGAATTAGAAGATCGTGAGGCAAACTGTCCTAGAACGATACAAGCATCATTGCGAGTCGCACAACTAGGTCAATAGCGTCACCGATCCTGCATTACCGAGGGCCATATCAGGTATTGCGGTATTAAATCCATTGAGCAGTATTGGCAATAGTCACCTTAATTCATGGTTTGAACATTAAAGCAGATCCTCAAACCGCTGTAGAATGGCACTCACTTCTATAGATGTAAATCTTTTACCGAAAGCCTTACCATCCGAGGAGCTAACCCGCCGTATTGAGAGTATAACTTCGTGTTCAGAGAAGGACATTAGTATATATTTTAGTGATGGGCGTCACTATATCGTGTATGAATTAGAAAATCGGGTGCTAAACCAATCGATTACACAGTATTTAAGATTCGCAAAGACAAGCCACCAGCTTGACCCATCCTGTCATGCTCAGAGTCAAACATATTACTATACACTTTAGTGACGAGGACCTTCATTTCGTGTATGAATCAGGTGACGAGTGTCAAACCGATCGAGAACGTTGCCACATTCTATGGGAGACGAACGCCTAAGTCAATTCCTTCACCCTTCCTGTGATTCGGTGATTCAAAACAGGTATTCCGGGCGTAAATGTGCTGAAGAGCATTGGCAATAGATACCTTAATTCCGGGAATGAATATAAAAATAGGGCGCCACAACGTGTGAGAACGTAACTTATGGCTGTAAAGTTTAACGTCTTACCGAATACCTCACCGTCCGAAAAGCGAACCCGACGTATCGAGAGTATTGCTGCGTGTTTAGGGACACACATTAGTAAACATTTTAGTGACGGGAACGATAATTTCATTACGAATAAGAAGGTGGAGGGTCAAACCGTTCGAGAAAGTTACCAGCTTCTGTAACAGACGATCGGCTATGTCAACAGGTTCACCTATCCTGTGACTCCGAGAGTCAAACCAGGTATTATGGAATTAAATGCAGCGTGCAGCACAGGAAATACACACCTTACTTCACGGTTTGAATTTAAAGTCGAGCGTCAGTAATTTTCAGATCGGTACAAATAGGAATATAGTTAGTCGTCTTACTGATGACCTCTCCCACCGAAAGCATAATCCGTTGAATCTGGAGTATAACATCGTGTACAGATTAACAAATTAATTTACATTTCAGCGACGGGCACCTCAATTTCATGTATGAGTTAGAAGATCGTGGGTAAAACCGTTCGAGACCGTTACCACCATAAATGAGAATCGAACGTCAGAGTTAATGGCTTCACCTAGCCTGCGATTCCGAGAGTTAATGTAGGTATTCCTGGTGTAAATTCGCTAAACAATGTTGGCAATAGACAGCTTAATTCACGGTTTGAATATTCAAGTAGAGCGTCAAGCCATTTGAGAGCGCTAGCAATAGGAATAAAGTCAAACGTTTTACCCAAGGCCGTACCTTCCGCGAACGCCACCCTCTTCATCGAGAGTATAACTACGTATTCAGAGAACGAAATTATTATTGATTTCAGTGACGGGCACCATAATTTCGTCTATGCAACGGAAGATCGGGGCCAAACCATTCAAGAACGTTAGCATCTCCTTTGAGAGTCGAACGGCTAAGTCAACGGCTTCACCTGTCCTGTGCTCCCGAGAGTCAAACCTGGTATTCCCGGATTAATTCCGCTGTATATAGTTGGCATCAGACAACCTATTTCACGGTGTAAATATTAAACTCCAGAGGCGAACCATTGTAGATGGTTACGAATTAGTATCGAGTCAAACTTTTTACAGAAGACCTTACCTGCTGTGAAGCTAACCCGCATTATGGTCAGTATAACTTCGTGTACAGCGAAGCTAATTAGAATCCATTTGAATGACAAGCACCTCAATTTCATGCATGAATTAGAAGACCGATAGTGTACCCTTTCGGGAACGGTACCGCCTTCCTTGAGAGCCGAACGACTAAGTCAATACCTTCAACTATACTGTAATTCTGAGATAGGTACCAGGTATGCCGGGAGCAAATCAGCTTAATAGTATATGCACTAGACACGTTAATACACGGTTCTAATATTAAAGAAGAGCGTCACTCCATTTGAGATCGTTCCGAATTGGTATAGATTCAAACCGTTTACAGAAACCCATACATTCCAAGAAAGACACCCACTGTAGCGTGAATATCTCTTCTTATTCAGTGAAATCCATTAACATATATTTTAGTTACGGTCACCATAATTTCATGAATGAAATGGAATGTCGAGTTTCAAATTGTTCGGAAACGTGACCACCGTCTTTGAGATTTGTGCGGCTAAGTCAATAGCATCTCCTATCCTGTTATACTGAGAGTCAAACCAGCTATACCCGGAGTATATCCGCTGAAAGGTATTGGCAATAGGCACCGTAATTCCTGGTATGAATATCAAAGTACTGAGTGAAACCGTCGGCGAACATTACCAATTCGTATTAAGTCATTCCTCTTACAGTATACCGTACCACCCGAGAAACTTTCCCGCCGTATCGAGAGTATAGGTACGTGTTTAGGGAAACACATCAGTACACATTTTGGTGATGAGCTCCTTAATTTGATGCATGAATTAAAAGGACGAGAGTCAAATCGCTAGAGATCATTGCCACCTTCTGCGAGAGTCGAGAGGCTAACTCAAAAGCTTCACCCATCCTGATATTCCGAGAGTCAAACATGGTATTCCAAGAGTAAGTGCGCTATACAGCATTGGCAATAGACATCTCAATTCACGGTTTGAATACTGAAGCGGGCCGGCAGGCCGTTGTAGAACATTGCCTATTCGTATAGGGTTAAAATCCTTAGAGAATGCATGACTCTCCGAATATCTGAACTGAAGTATTCAGAGTATAAAACCGTGTTCAGGCGTACGAAATGGTATATATTTACTGACGTGCTCCTTCATTTCAGGCATAAATTGGAACATTTGATTGTCAATCCGTTCCAGAACGTCACCACATTCCTCGAGATCCGAACGGCTAAGCAAATAACTTCACCAATCCTGTGATTTCGTGAGTAAAACCAGGAATTCCGGCAGTAAATCCGGTGAACAGTATGGCATCAGATACCCTATTTCGCGACATAAATGTTACAGTGCAGAATCAAACCGCTGTAGAACGTTACGGATTGGTATAATATCAAAAGTTTCACCAAGGACCTTAACTCCGAGTGCCTAATTCGCGGTAACGACAGTATAACTTCGTAGTCAGAGATACAAATTAGTATACATTCTAGAAACGGGCACCTTAATTTCACGCATGAGTTACACGAGCAAGTGTCAAACCGTTCGTGAACTTTATCAACTTCTTAAGTATGGAGTCAAATCTTCTGAGAACATCACCAATTCCTACAACGTCATTCTCTTTACCGAATACGTTACCTTCAGATGACCTAATCCGCTGTGCGAAGTGTCATGCCAAGTGTTCTCGGAAGCAAATCAGAAGACAGCCTAGCAGACGGACACGCTATTTCCTTGTATGAATATCAATACCGAGAGCCAAATTTTTCGAGACCGCGTCGACCATTTCTATAGGTCGCGCAGCTGAGTCAATAGCTTCACCTGTCCTTTGATACCGAGAGTTAGACAAGGTATTCCAGTAGATAATCCGCTGTACAGTTTTGGCAATAGGCACGTCAATTCGCTGCATGAGTAGTAAAGTAGAGAGATAAACCGTGGAAGAACGTTATGT
>NW_027471312.1:0-26858 GCF_051020765.1 Lasioglossum baleicum
TGCCCTTCTATAAAATGAATACAGACTCATCCCTCTGATCACTGTGTTATACTCTCGATACAGCGGTTCAGTCTTACGGGGGATATGGTTTTCGGTAAAAAGTTAGACTTCATAGCAATTGGTAACTTTGTGCATCGGTTTGACGGTCGGCATAAATAATCAAACTGTGAATTTAGGTGTCTATTGCCCATAGTTTACGGCAGATGGACTTCTGGAATATCTGGTTTGACTCTCAGAACAACAGGATGGGTGAAGCTATTGACTCAGCTGTTCGATTGTCAAAGAAGGTAGGTTCGTTCTCGGAAGGTGTGACTCTCTATTATTCTGTCCACGCATGAAAGTAAGATGAGCTTCAGCTATAATGTCTACTAATTTGTTTTCGTGAGCACCATGCATGACACTTGGTGCGGCGGGTAATACACGTGGAAGGCAAGGTGTCCTGTAAATACCTTAACTTTATTCCACTTGGAAATTTTCTCCGACGGATTCACCTTCTACTTTAATATTTATATCGTGAATTAAGGGGTCTATTGCCAATACTCTTCAGCGGATTTACTCCCGGACTACCTGGTTTACTTCGCGGAATCACAGGATAGGTGAAGCTATTGGCATAGCCGTTCGATTCTCAAAGAAGGCGGCAACGTTTAATAAAGGTTTGACGCTCGATCTACTAATTCATACATGAAGTTTTAACGTGCCGGCAGTAAATTGTATTCAAATGAATTTCCCTAAACACGAAGTTATACTCTCGATGCGGCGGGTTATGTTCTCGGTAGCTAAGGCCTTCCGTAAAAAGCGAGACTCTAAACCAATTTTAATGGCCTCCGGCAGTTTGTCTTCCCACCTTAATGTTCATACCGTGAATTATCCCTTCAATTGCCTACGTAATTCAGCGGATATTCTCCCGTAATGGCTGGCTTTACTCACGTAATCACAGGATAGGTGAAGCTATTGCCGTAGCAGTGCGAGTCACAAAGAAGGTGGCAATGTTCTCAAACGTTTTGTGCGTCGATATTCTATTTCATGCCTGAACGTAAGGTGCTGTCACTAAAATTTATTCGAATGTGTTTCTCTAACGACGAAGCTATACTCTAGATACAGCGGGTCAGCTTCACGGAAGGTGTGGGCATCATTCATGAGGGTGCTTTCATACAAATGTGCAACGTTCTACAACGGTTTGACACTGTACATTCATATTCATACAGTGAATTGAGACGTCCATTTCCAACACTGTTCGTGGGATTTATTCCCGGAATACTTCATTTGGCTCTCGGAATCGCAGGATAGGAGAAGCTATTGACTTGGCTGGTCGAACCTCAAGGAGGGCAGTAACGTTCCCGAGCGGTCCGACACCCGATATTCTGACTCACACATGAAGATAAGGTGTCCTTCACTGAAGTGAATACTAATTTCTTTCTCTGAACACGATGTTATACTCTCGATGTAGCTGGTGAGGCTCTCGGATGCTAACACCTTCGGTAAAACGTTTGACCTTATGTCACTTGGTAAAGCTCTCAAACGGTTTGATGCCATATTTTAAAATGCAAGCTATAAATTATGGTGTCAATAGCCCATGATGTGCAGCGCATTTACTCCCGGAGCACCTGGCTTGATTCTCGTTGTCACAGGATAGATAAAGCTATTGACATAGCCTTTCGGCCGCCCTCAAACAGGGTGGTAACGTTTTCGAACGGTTTGACGATCGGTACTCTAATTCATACACTAATTTAAGGTGCCGTCACTAAAATGTATACCACTGAGTTTCTATAAACACGAAAATATACTCTCGGTCGGGTGGGTTAGCTTCTCAGACGGCAAGGATTTCGTTAAATCGTTTGCCCTTGCAGCTACTGGGAACCTCCTCAAAATGCGTAACGCTTTACTTTAATATTCGAACCGTGGAGTAAGGTGACTTTGCCGACACTGTTCAGCGGATTTACTCCCGGAATACCTGGTTTGACATTCGGAATCACATTATAGGTGGAGTTATTGACTTATTGATTGAGTGATTGACTTATTGGCTTAATTGGAGAACGATACCACCTTCATTGTGGATTGAACGGCTATGTCTTAGTTAAGCCATCCGCCTGTTAATGTGTCGAGTAATTTGTTGCTCTGAACACGAAGTTACACCTACGATACAGCTGGTCATGTCCTCCGAAGGTAGGGTATCCGGTAAGGAATATGACTTTATACCAATGCGTAACGTTTTCAAACAATTTGACTCACTACTTCAATGCTCATATCGTTAATTAACGTTTCTATTCCCAATACTGTGCAGCGGATTTACTGCTGGAATACCTGGCTTAACTCTCGTAATGACAGTCTAGGAGAAGCTAGTGACATTGCCTATCGACTGACAAAGAAGGTGGCAACGTTTTCAAACGGCATGTCCTTCGATCTTCCATCTCATATCTGTTATTCCGGTGCCTGACACGATAGTGAGTACTAATTTGCTTCTCTGATTACGAACATACACTCTCGAGGGTGCGGGATAGGATCTCGGACGGTATGGCATTCGGTAAATAGTTGGACTACATGCCAATATTTTACGATCTACAATGGTGTGAATCTGTACGTTATTGTTCATACCGAGAACTAAGGTGTTTATTGCCAGTACAGTACAACGTATTTACTCCCGGAATACCTGGTCTGACTCTCGGAATCATAGGATAAGTGATGCTATAGACTCAGCCATTCGACCTACAAAGATGATGGTAACCTTCGCACTCGATTTTCTGTTTTATACATGAAATTAAGGTAACCGTCACTAAGACGTATGCTAATTCGTTCCTTTGAACACGCTGCTATACACTCGATACAGCGGGCTAGGTTTTCGGAGGGTGAGGTCATCGGTGAAGCGTTTGACTCTATATCAATTGGTATCGTTCTCCGACAGTTTGACGCTCGATCTTCTTATTCATACACGATATTATGTTTCCCCCCACTAAAGTGTATAGTTATTTGTATCTCTGAACACGAAGCTATACCCTCGATGCAACAGATTAGTTTTCCGGATGGTATGGCCGTTGCTAAAAAGTTTGACATTTTACCAATTGGTAACGCTCTCAAACAGTTTGACGCTCTATGTTAATATTCAAACTGCGAATTAAGGTGTCTACTCCGAATACTGTTTAGCGGACTTACTTCTCGGTTTTCCTGGGTTGACATCTCGGAATCACGGGATAGGTGAAATTATTCACTTGGCTCTTTCGACTCTCAAAGGGGGCGGTAATGTTCATTATCAGTGTGCCTCCCGATCTTCTAATCCATACACAAAAAGAAGGTGCCCGTCACTAAAAAGTCTATTAATTTGCTTCTCGGAATACGAAGTTATTCCCTCAATATTGGCGGGCTAGCTTCTCGGAAGGAATGGCTTACGGTAAAAAGTTAGACTGAAAACGAATGGGTGAAGTTCTACATCGAACTGTGAATGATGATACGGCCGATAGAGCAACGCTACTGTATGGTCACCGTTAATTTCTTAAGACATGATTTTGAACTACATGCAATTCTTTCTCATTTCACATTTATATACTAGTATTGCAATTTACTGTTATGATAATTACAATTTTTTTGAAAGTTGTCAATTCATAGTTGAAAATATTTTTTTTCTGATTAGAAGTATCTTTGGAAATGGTTCAGTGCACGTTCATGGCATCATTTTGATAAACGCATTGTTATTTTATATGATTGTCTGTATACAAACCTACGCTTCCGGAGCGACACAGCTGCAGTGGTCCTGTACTTGCGTACGGCAGATCGGAGCGGTATACTGGATTGCCTTCGTTGATTTCGTTAATGATGATTTTGAACCGTGTGTTGCTCCAATTTTCCCATTTATTTACACATACCGTAATTTAATGTTATGACATTTCGATTTTCATCTAAATTTTCAATTTATATTGTAAAGAATTCTATTTTTTTAGTAAAAGTGACATCAGAATTAGATGAGTGCACCTTATGACATTATTGTGTAAGCTTATTTTCATTTTATATCATAGTCTGTATACGTTCCTACACTGTCGGAGCGATACCACTGGCGCCGTTTTGTATTTGCGTACGGCAGGTCGGGCGACACTACAGAATGATCGCCATCAATTCCTTTATCCTTCGACTTCATCCGTCGACACGACTGGCGAGGTCTTGTTTGTAGCTACGTACGGCTCGTCTGGGATACTGCATGGTCTTCGTTAATTTCTTCAACCTTGATATTGTACCCCACGCATCTTTTTCCAGTTTTCCATTTACTTATACATACTGTAATTTACTCTTATGATATTTTCTATTTTTTACGTAATTATCAATGTCTAGTTTAAAAGATTGTATTTCCATCGGAGAGTGTCCACGGAATTAGTTGAAAGTACGTTTATGACGTTATCTTGTTAATCTTATTGTTATTTTATATGATTGTTTTTGTAGGTAGCTACGCATCCTGTGCGACACGACTGGAGAGGCCTCGTAGCTGCGTTCGGTAGATCGGAGCGACACTACTACATGATCTTCGATAACTTATCTAACCTTGATACTGTACCGAATGCATTCCTTCCCAGTCTTCCATTTATTTATACATTTCATAGTGAAAGTGCCTTTGGATGTATTTGAGCTTGCGTTTGTGACAATATTTTGTTAAGCTAGTTATTTTTTATACGGTTGTGTGTATGCTGATCTACGCTTCCGAGGCGTCATGACTGGAGTGGTCTCGTAGTTGCGTTTGGGAGGATCGGAGCGGCATACCGTATGGTCATCGTTAATTCCTTTAACCCCAATGTTTTACCGTATTCCCTCTTCGCAATTCTCTTTTTATATAGGAATACCGTAATTTACTCTTACGATGTCCTTAATTTCCTCCGATGTTTATAATTTTTATTTAAATAATTGTATTTCTTATTAATCGTATCTTTGGAATTAGTCAAGTGTACGATTACTATAATATTTTGCTATACTTACTGCTATTTTATACAGATGCCTGAATGCGCACCTACGCTTCCGGAACCACACAGCTATAATGGCTTTGTAGTTGCGTAGGGCATATCGGAGCGGCATACTGGATGGTCCTCGTTTTTTCGTGTAACAATGTTTTGAACCCTATCCTTTTCTTCCCTCGTTTTCAATATATTTATACGTTCTGTAGTTTGCTGTTATGAATTATCTATTTTCTTCGAAATTATAAATCATTATTTTGAATAAATGTATTTCTTAGTAAAAGTGTCTTTGGAAATAATTGTGTCTATATATATGACGATATTTTGTTATGTTCTTGGTATTTTATAGGATTATCTCTATACGTATCTGCTTTTCCGGAGCGGCACGTCTGCTGTGGTCTTGTAGTAGCGTTCATTAGATCGGTGCGTCACTGCTGCATGGTCTTTGCATATAATTTGAAACATAATATTGTACACTATTAATTCTTTCATAGTCATGCATTAAATTTTATATGCTGCCATTTAGTGTTATGTTATGTTTGATTTGTCATAATTATAAATATTTGTTTAGAGATGTGAAATTCTTAATAAACGTGCCTTGGGAAATAGTTGAGTGAACATATATGACAATTTTCTGTCAAGCTTCTTGTTACATTATATGATTGTCTATATGCTTACGTACGAGTCCGGTGCGACATGGCTGGATTGGTTTTGTTGTTGCGTTCGCTAGATCGGAGCCACAGTGCCGTTAGGTATTTGTTAATTATATTGACCTTGATATTGTACCGCTAGTATTCTTTCTCTGTTTCTACTGATGTGTACATACTGTACTATACTCTTATGATATTTTATATTTTCTTCAAAATTTCAAGTTCTTAATTTTTGAAAATGTATCGTACATGAAAAGTGCCTTTTGAATTAGTTGAGTGTACGTATATGTCGATAATTTTTTAAACTTCTTGTTATTATATATGACTGTTTCTGTATGTACCTTCGCTGTCAGAGCAACACGACTGACGAGTTCCTGCAATTTCGTACCGCAGATGGAAGCGGTACTACTGGATGGTCTTCGATAATTTCTTGAACCATTATTTTATACCGTTTGTGTTCTTTCGTAGCTCTCTACCAATTTATAAGTAATGTTATTTACTGTTACGATATTTCCGATTCTTTTAAATTTTAAATTATCAATCATTATTATAAAAAATTGTATTCCTTGTCAAAAGAGTCATTGGATTTAGTTGTGTTTATGTATATGACGATATTTTGTTAGACTTATTGATATTTTATATGATGTTCTGTATACGTACATACGATATCGGTGCAACACGACTAGCAGGGTATTGTAGTTGGGTACGGCAGAACGGATCGAATTGTCTCCGATTATTTCTATAACCTTGATTTCGTATCGTTTGAATTTTTTCTCAGTTTGCCAGTTATTTATGCATTCTGTAATTTACTGCTATGATATTTTCGATTTTTCTTCGAAATTTCAATCTTTATCTTAGAAAAATGTACATCATATGAAAAGTGACAATGAAATTAGTTCAGTGTAACTTTATGACATTATTTTGTTCATCTAATTGTTATTTTGTATGATTGCCTGTGTATGTACATACGCTGTTTGCACGAGACGACTGGCGAGATCTTGTAGTTGCGTACGACAGAACGGAACGAGACTACTCGATGGTCTTTGATAATGTTTTGAACCTTCATGTTGTTCAGGAAGAATCTTTTCCCTGTTTCTCATTTATTTGTACATACTGTATGTTACTGCTATGATGTTTTCACTAGTCCTAAAATATACAATTTCTGAGATAAGAAATTGGTGGGTTTGAATAAAATCGAAAGTATCATAACAGTAGATCACAGAATGCAGAAATAAATACTGAATATCGAAAGGATGCATTCGGCACAATCTCAAGGTTAGGGAAAATAACGAAGATAATACCGTAGTGTCGGTCCGATATGCCGAACGCAACTCCAAGGCCATAACAGGCGTGTCGCCCCGGAAGCGTATGTACGTATAAAGACAATTATGTAAAATAAAAATAAGATTCGTCATAATATTGGCATAAACGTGCACTCAACTAATTCCAAGGACCTTTTACTTATAGATCCAATTTCTTAATCCAAACATTGAAAATTTTGAAAGGAATTGGGGATATCATAACAGTAAATTAGAGTATGTAGACATAAAGAGAATACAGAAACATAATGCACACGGTGCAATATCATGGTCAAAGAAATTATCAATGACCATACAGCACTATCGCTCCGATATTCCGAACGCAACTGCAAGAGAATTCCACCCGCGTCGCTTCGGAAGCGTAGGGGCGAACACGCACAATCGTTTAAAATAACAACAAATATAGAAAACTGTTGTCATAAACGTATACTCAACTAATTCCGAAGAAACTTTTCATGAAATGTACAATGATTGAGATTAAAAATTGGGAATTTTGAAAAAATTCGTAAGTATTAAATCAGTAAATTACATTATATGTTAATAAATGGAAAACTGCGACAGAATGCGTACAGAACAATCTTATTGTTAAAGTAATTAACAATGACCATGCAATATGCCAGCCCGATCTACAGCACGCAACTACAGTACCGCTACTGCAATGTGGGTCTGGATGAGTACGTGCCCATGCAGGCAATCATATGAAGTATCAATGAGTGTAACGAAATAATATCATAAACGAAACCTCTACGAATTGCATAGACAGTTTCACTAAGTCATACAATTTCTTCAAGTAAGAAATGAAAATTATGAATAAAAAATGGAAAATATTATAGCATTAAATTACAGTATGTGTATATAAATTGGAGAATTGGTGAAAAAATGCATGCGGAACAAAAGCAGGGTTAAAGAAATAAACGTAGACCATACAGTAGTATCCGTCCGATCTTCCGAACGCAACTACATGCCCCGGCCAGTCGTGTAGCTCCGACAGCGAAGGTACTTATACAGACAATCATAGCAAATAACAATATTTTTAAGGATATAATGTGATAAACGCATACGCTCATCTAATTTCAAAGGCATTTTTACCAAGAAATACAATTTTTTTACATAAATTTGAAAATTTGGAAGAAGAGCGAAATATATCAACAGTAAATCACAGTATCTATAATAAATAGGAAACTGGGACAGAATGCATATGATACAAAATCAAGGATATGGAACTAACTGAAACCATACAGAAATGCTGCTTCGAGCTGCCGTGTACAACTACAAGACCGCGGTAGGCGTCTTGCTCCAGCTGGGTTGGTATGTATATAGACAATATTACAAAATAACAACAAGCTTATCAAAATACTGGAATAAACGTAAGCTCAACTAATTCAAAAGGAACTTTTACAAAGAATTCCAATTTTTTAAGATATAAAGTTAGAAATCTGTAATATATCGAAAATATCATAATATTAAATTACAGTATGTATAAATAAACGGAAAACTGGGAAAAGATGCATACGGTACAGTATCAAGGCAATAGTAATTTCCGACGACCATCAAGTAGTGTCGTTCCCATTTACGAAACGCAACCACAAGACCACTCCAGTAGTATTGTGCCGGCAGTGAAGGTACATATGGAGACAATCACATAATATAACAGGTAATATAACAATATATTGTCCCAAACGTATGTCAACTAATTCCAAAGGAACTTTTTATGTACGATTCAATTTCTGAAATTAAAAACTTGAAATTTTGATAAAAATCGAAAATATCATAACAGTATATTACACTTCGTGTATAGATATAGAAATGATTCTCCATTTCAGTGACCGGCACCTTAACATCATGTGTGCATTAGAAGGCCGAACGTCAAACCTTTCGAGAGTGTTACCACCTTATTTTAGGAACGAACGGAAAAGTCAATAGCTTCACCTATCCTGCGATTCGGGGAGTCAATCCAAGTATTCCGGGAGTAAATCCGCTGAGCAGTATGGGTAATAGACACCTTAATTCACGGTTTGAATATTAAAGGGGAGCGTCAAACCCTTTGACAACATTACCATTTGGTATAAAATAAAACGTTTACCGAAGTCTTTAATTTCCGCGAATATCACGGTCATCATCGAGGGTATAACTTCGTGTACAGAGAAAGAAATTTATCTACATTTCAGTGTCGGGCACCTTAATTTCATGTATTAACTATTATGATCGAGGGTCAAACCTTTCCACAGCGATGCCACCTTCCTTGAGGATGGAATGGATAAGTCAATAGCTCTACATATCCTATGATTCCGTGTGCCGTACCAGGTAAGCCGCAGATGAAAATTAGCATTTGATACCTTAATTATCAGAGTGAATATAAAATTGAATGTCAAACCGTTTGAGAACGTTAGCAATTGCTAGAAAGTCTTACGCTTTACCGAAGACCATTCCTTCTGAGAATCTAAACCGCTGCCTCGAGAGTATAACTTCCTGATTACGGAAATACAATAGCATACAATTTGATGTCGTCACCTTAAATTCATGGATGAATTAGAATATCAAGGTTCAAACTGTTCGAGATCGTTGGCACCTTCTGTGAGAGGCGAACGGTTAAGTCAATAGGTGCACCTATCGTGTGATTCCGAAAGGCAAACCAGGTATTCCCGGAGTAAATCCGCAGAGGATTATTGGCTAGAAGCACCTTAATTCACGGTATAAATATTAAGGTACTGAGCCAAGCCGCTGTTGAATGACACTTATTGGAATATAATCAAACTTTTTACCGAAGGCCTTCCCTTCCTAGGAACCATCTCGTACTATAGAGAGTAGTACCAAGTATTCAGGGGAAAAATTAGTGTACATCATAGTGTAGCGCATCATAATTTCATGTATGACTTTGATGATCGAGGGTCAAACCGCTCGAGAACGTTACCACGTTCTATGAATGTCGAACTGCCAAGGCAATAACTTCACACATCCTTTGATTCCGCGAGCCATGTCAAGAAGTACGGCGACAAATACGCTATAGAATATTGCCAATTGACCGCATAATTGATGGTATGAATATTAATGAAGGGAGTAATACCGTCGCAAGACATTGCCAATTCGAATAAAGTCATTCCAGTTACCGAATATACTACCTTCCGAGAATCTGACCCTCTCTTCCGAGGGTCCTGCTTGATGTTCACGGATACAAATTAGTAGATATTTTCGCGGTCGGACACCACATGTTTGTGTAAAAATATCAGAGTTGACAGTCAAAGTGTTCGTGAACGTTACCACCTTCTTTGAGTTTTGTACGGCTTAGTTATTAGCTTCACATTTCCAGTGATTCCGAAGGTCAAACCCGATAATCCGGAACTAAATGCGCTGCACGGTATTGGCAATAGACACCTTAATTCACGGCATGATTATAACGGTTGAGAGAAAAACCCTCGGAGAACATTACAAATTGGTACAAAGTCACTCCTCTTACCGAATACCTTGCCGACAGCGGACCTAACCCGCTGCAGGCAGTGTCGCTCTTAGTGGTCACGCAAACACATTAGTAAGCGTTTTAGCAGATGAACACCATAGTTACATATAAGTGTAGCAAAGTCGAGGGTAAAACAGTTCGGGAGCGTTACGACCATAGTTGAGAATCGATCGCCTTAATTAATTGACGCACTTATCCTATGACTCCGGCAGTGGTACTAGGTAGACCAAGCGTAAGTCCGCAGAACAGTTTTGGCATTAGACACCGTAATTCATGGTTTTAATCTTAAAGTAGAGTGTCCGTCCGTTTGAAAACGTTATCAATGGGTATGCAGTCAGACGTCATACAGAAGTCCTTAACTCCCGAACGTCTAGTTCACTGTATTGAGAGTATAACATCGTGTTCCGTGGAACATGCTACTATATTTTACAGATTGGGGCACCTTAATTTAATGTACGAATTAAAAGATGGAGGGTCAAGCCGTTCGTGAACGATGTCACCTTCCTTGAGAACTGAGCGGCTAAGTCGGTAGTTCCACCTATCCTGCCATTCCGGGCGTCAATCCAGTTGATCCGGCAGAATATCCGCGTTACAGTATGGAATTGGACACCCTGTTTCACGTTATAGATATCAAAGTGCGGAATCAAACCGTTATACAACGGCACCAAGTGATGTAGGTTCTTACCTTTCTCCGAAGGGTGTTCCTTCCGGGAAACTAGCCCGCTGTATCGAGAGTATAACCTCGTGATGAGAGAAAGAAATTAGTATCCATTTTAGCCACGGGCACGTTAATATCATGTATGAAATAGAAGATCGAAGGTCATCCCCTTTGAGAACGTTACCCCATTCCTTTGGGATCGAACGTTTAAGTCAATAGCCTCAACTCTCCTGTGATTCGAAAATTCAAATCAGGTATTCCGAGAGTAAATCCAATGTGAAGTATTGGATTTTGACATCCTATCTCGCGGTATAAATATTAAAGTGCAGAGTCAGTCCGTTGTCGGGGATTACGAATTGGTATAACGTCATACTCTATAATGATGACCTTACCCTCCGAGTACAAAACCTGCCGCATCGACAGTATAGCTTCAGGTTCAGAGATACAAGTAACTATATATTTTAGTGAGGGGCACCTTAATTTCATGTATGTATTACAAGATCCCGGATCTAACCTGTCGAGAACGTTACCATCCCCTTTGATTGTCGATCCGCTGAGTCAATAGCTTTATGTATCCTGCAACTCCGAGAGCCAAACCATGTACTTCGGGAGTGATTGCGCTGAACTTTTTTGGCACTATACATCCTAATTCAAGGTTTCAATATTGAAGCAAACCGTAAGACCGTTGAAGAACGTTAACAATTGCTATATAGTCAATCGTTTTACAGAAAGGCTTACCGCGCGAGGAGCTAACCCGCCGTATCGAGAGTATAACTTCGTGCTTAGAGAAACATATTAGTATACATTTTAGATCCGATCACACGGATTTTGTGCTCGAATTAGAAGATCGAAGGTCAAACCGTACAAGACCGTTTCCACCTTCTATGATATTCGAGAAGTTAAGTAAATGGCTTCACCTATCCTGCGATGCCGACAGTGAAACCAGATGTTCCGAGAGAATATGTGCAGTACAGTGTTGGCGGTAGTCACCTTAATTCTCGGTTTGAATATTAACTGAGAGCGTAAGACCGCTTGAGATCGTTACAAATTGGTATAAAGGCAATCATTTTACTGAATACCATACCGTCTGTGAAAATATCCCACTGTATCGAGTGCATCCTCTTATTCAGAGAAGCAAATTAATACACATTTTAGTGACGGGCACCTGATGGACATATATGAATTAAAATATCAAGGAACAACCCATTCGAGAACGTTACCAGCCTCTTTGCGAGTCGAAAGGCGGGTCAAAAGCTTCACCTACCTAGTGATTTGGAGAGTCAAACCAGGATCACAGTAGGAAACGTTCTACAACGTGTCGAATCTGTACTCTAATGTTCATAACGAGAATTAGTTTGTCCATAGCCAATACCGTTCAGCGGATTCACTCCACGAATACCTGGCTTAGACTGGGAATCACAGCACGGGTGTCGCTGTTGACTTCGTCGTTCACTTCTCAGTGAAGTTGGGATTGATCTTGAACGATTTGGCTCTAGATTATTCTATTCATAACTAAAAATAAGGTTTTCGTCTTCCAAAATATCTACAAATTTGTTCCGGCTAACACTAAGACAGGCAATCGCTACAGCAGGATGGGTTCTCAGACGGTAACGACTTCGGTAAAAAGTTTGACACTGTGAAAACTCGTAACGTTCTACATCGGTTTGACTATGGAGTTTAATATTTATACCGTGATATATGGTGTGTGATGCCAATTATGTACAGCGGATTTTATCCCCCAATACCTGCTTTGACTCACGGAATCACATCGTAGGTGATGCTGTTGACATAGCGGTTCGACTCTAAAGGAAGGTGCTAAAGTTCTTGAACGATATGACCCTCTATATTCTAATTCATACATGAAATTATGATGCCCATTACTCAAATGTATACAAATATCTTTCTTTTAGCACGAAATGATACTCCCGATACAGCTGGCTAGGCCTCTCGGAAATTAAGGCTGTCGGTAAAAAGCTTGTCTATATACATATTGCTTACGATATACATGATTTGACTATGATCCTTAATATTTATACCGTGAACTAAGGCACGTCTTGCCAATAGTCTTCAGTGGATTTACTGCCGGAATACCTGGTTTGAGTCTCGGAGTCATAGGTTGCGTGGAGCTATTGACTTACATGTGCGGTTCTCATGAAAGGTGGTAACGTTATTGAAAGGTTTGACTCTCGATCTGCTTATTCATACATAATATTAAGGTGTCCTAGCTGCCACAATCTCCACTTATTTGTTTAGGTGATCATTAAATTAGTCCCTCGCCACAGCGGTTTACATTCTGGGTGGTCAAGGTATTCAGCAATAAGTTTGACTGTATTGCAAGTTGTAATGCTATACATCGGCTTGACTCACAACTTTAATATCCATACCGAGAAATAGGGTGTCCATTGCCAACACAGTTCAGTGCATTTACTCCTTGTATACCTAGTGTGACTCTCGGAACCACAGAATATGTGAAGCTATTGTGTTATATGTGCGATTTCACAAAGAATGTGGTAACGTTCTCGACCGGTTTGACCCCCCTATCGTCTCATTCATACATAAAATTATGGTGCCCATCGCTGCAATTTATACTAATATGTATCTCTGAATACGAAGTTACACTCTCGATACATCGGGCTAAGTTCTCGGATGGTATGGTTTTATGAAAAACTTTTGACATTGTCCCAATATGTAACAGTCTATAAATGTTTGACTCTGTACTTTAATATTCAAATCGTGAACTATGGAGTCCATTTGCAATACTGCACAGCGGACTGACTCCCGGAAAACCTGGTTTGACTATCGGAATAACCGGATCGGTGGAGGTACTGACGTAGATGTGCGACTCTCAACGAAGGTGATAACGTTCTCAAACGGATTGACTAGCTATCTCCTTATTCAACCATGTGATTAAGGCGCCCCTCACTAAAACGATTACAAATTTATTTCTATAAACACGTAGTTATACCCTCGATACACCGGGGTTGGATTGCGGAAAGTTACGTGTCCGGTAAGAAGTATGTGGTCATACGAATTTGTAAAGTTCTCCTACGGATTGCCGCTATATTTTAATATTCATATCGCGAATTAAGATTGTCTAGTGCCAATACTGTTCAGTGGATTTTCTCCAGGAATCGATGTCTTATCTTCCGAAATCACAGGAAAGGTAAATCTATTGGCATAGCCATGCCACTCTCAAAGAGGGTGGTAACGTCCTCGGGCGATTTTACCCTGCATCTTCCTATTGTTAAATGCAATTAAAGTGTCCGTCTAGTGAAGTGTCTACTAATTTGTTTCCATGGACACTAAGCGAGGTACTTACTGCAGCGGGTTAGGTTCTCAAAGGGTAAGTTATCCGGTACAGAGTTGACCATATTCCAGGGGGTACCGTTCTGCGATAGTTGGAATCCCTATATTACCCTTTATACCATAAATTATGTTGTCTATTGCCTATACTGTACTGCCGATTTTCTCCCGGATTACCTGGTTTTACTCTTGTATCACAAGATGGGTGAAGCTTTTGACCTAGCCGTTCGAATCTCACAGAAGGTGCCAACGTTCTCGAACGAATTCACCAGCGATCTTCTAATTCATGCATGAAATTAAGGAGCTCATCATTAAATTGTATACTTATTCGTACCCCTGAACGCGGTGTTATACTGTTGGTACAGCGGGTCAGTTTGTCAAAGGGTGCGACATTCAGCAAGCCATTAAACCCTACACGAATACATAATGTTCTACAACGGATTGACGGACTACTTTAATATTCAAAGCGTGAATTTATATGTCTATGGCCAATAGTGTACAGCGTATTGACGCGCGGATTACTATCTTTGACCCTCGGAATCACAGTATATCCGTTATCCGTTCGTCTCTTACGGAAGGTGGTAATGTCCTTGACCGTTTTCACCATAAATCATCTAATTCATACAGGAAATTACGGCGCCAGTCACAAAAATGATGACTAACTTCTTTCTCTGGACCTGACGTTATACCCTAGAAACTGCGGGTTTGTTTCTCCGAAGGTAAGGCCATCGGTAAAGTTTGTGACTTTAAACCAATTGGCAATGCTCTCAAACGCTTCGACGCTCTACTTTAATATTCATACCTTGAAAAATGGCGTCTATTGCCAACACTGTACCGGACTGTCAGTCCCAGAGTACCTCACTTGATTCTCGGAATAACAGGACAGGTGATGCTATTGTGTTAAATGTGTGACACTGAGAGATGGTGGTAACGATCGCGAACGTGTGGACACTCGATCTTCTAATTCGTACATGAAGTTAAAATGTTCGTCACTGAAATGAATAGAAACTTCTCTCTCTGAACGCGAAGTTATATTCGCGATGAGGCGTCTGATATTCTTGGAAGGTCGCGCCTTCGGTAAAACGTTTGACTTTATGGCAATTGGTAACGGTCACAAACAGATTGACGCTCTATTTTAATATTCAAACTGTGACTTAAGGTGTCTATTGCCAATACATTTCAGCGGATTTACACCCGGAATACCTGGTTTAATTCACGGAATCTAGTGTTAGCTGAAGCTATTGACTTATCCGTTCGAAACTGAAAGAGGGTGGTAACGTGCTCAAACGGTTTGACGATCAATCTTCTAATTCATTCATGAAGTTAACGTGCTCGTCACTAAAATGTACAATAATGTGTTTCCCTAAACACATAGCTATACTCTCGAATTGGCGGGTTAGATTCTTGGACGTTAAGGCAATCGGAAAAGAGATTGACTTGCTACAAAACGGTATTATTGGATGTTAACTAACGGTATGATTATTAAAGAACAGACTCAAACGGCTGGAGAACATTACCAATTACTGTAACGTCATAGTCCATACCGGGTACCTTACCTTTCGAGATAATGACTCGCTGCATCGTGGGTATAAAATCGGGTTCATGGAAAGAAATTAGTGGACATTTTACCAGGCGGACACCTTAATTCTATGTATGAATTAGAAGATCGAGGATCGAAACCACTTTCTTTGAGTGTCGATCGGCTGAGTCAATAGCATCACCTACAATTGCGATTCCGAGAATCAAGCGTTGTATGCCAGGAGTAAATGTGCTGTACAGTATTGGCAATAGACAACCTTAATTCACGGTTTGAGTATTAAAGCAGGCCGTCACCCCCCTTGTAGACCGTTACCTATTGGTGTAGAGTCAAACGCGTTACAGACAGACACCACGGAGGATCCAACCTGCCGCTTCAAGAGTATATCGTCGCGTTCAGAGAACGAAATTAGTATTCATTTCAGTGGTGGACACCTTATCTTCATTTATGAATTAGAAGATCGAGGGTCAAACAGTTCGAGGTCGATACCACCTTCTTTGAGATTCAAACGGCAATGTCAATGGCTTCACATATCCCGTGATACCGAGAGTGGAACCAGGCAATGAGGGAGAAGATCTGCTGTATATTATTGGCATCATACACCTTACTGCATGGTATAAATATCAAACTCCAGAGTCAAACCGTTGTAGAACGTTACGAATCGGTACTGACTCAAACTCTTTACCGAAGGCCTTACCTTCCAGAAGCTAACCCGCTGTATGGTGAGAGTAACATCGTCTTCAGGAAATCCGACTGGTATACATTTTAGTGACAGTCACCATAATTTCATGTATGAATTACGAGATCCAGTGTCAAACGTTTCGAGAACGTGACCACCTTCTTTGAGAGTCGAATGGCTAAGTCAATACCTTCACCAATCCAGGGATTCCGAGAATGAAGCCAGGCATTTTAGGAATAAATAAATTCTGGCTCCGAGCATTAAAGAAGGCAATCCAATAGTCACAGAACATTACAAGTTGTTATACAGTCATTCTTTTTAGAAACTACGTTAACCTCCAAGGACGTATGCTGTTGTATCGAGAGTTTAACGTCGTGATAAGAGTAACAAATTAGTATACATTTGAGTGTAGGGCAGCTTAATTTCATGTACGAATTACAAGATCGTGTGTCAAACCATTCGAGATCTTTAGAGTCTAACGCCTGAGTCAACAGTATCACCCATATTTGTGATTCCAAGAGTCGAGGTTTATAATCCAGGAGTAAATCCGCTGAGCAGTATTGGCAATGGAAACATTAATTCATCGCATGAATATTAAAGTAGACAGTCGAACCGTCGGAGAACGTTAACATTTGGAATAAAGTTAAACGATATTCTGAATACCTTACCCTCCGAAGCCTGACGCATTATATCGAGAGTATAAAATGCTATTCAGAGGAAGAAGTCTATATACATTTCAAAGACGGGCACGATAACTTCTTGTATGAATTACGAGATAGAGGGTCAAACAGTTCCAGATCGTTGCCACGTTCATTGAGAGACACAGCTATGTCATTAGCACCACCTATCCAGTTATGCCGCGACTCAAACCAGGTATTCAGGGAGTAAATGCGCAGAACATTATTGGCAATAGACACGTTAATTCACTGTACGAGTACTAAAGTACAGAGTCAGGCCGTAATAGAACGTTACTTTTTGGTATCGAGTCTAACATTTTACCGACGGCCTTACCTTCCGAGAACCCCAGTAGTGATTGGCTTCCTTAGTGTTCATCGGAAAAAATTAGTAGTCATTTTGACAGACGGACACCTTATTTTCATGTATGATTAGGACGATCGAGAGACAAGCGGTGCGAGAACGTTACCACATTCTTCCAGACTCCAACGGCTAAATGAATGAAAATACCTCTCCTGTCATTCTGAGGGTCAAATAAGGTATTCCAGATGACAACTAGCTGTACAGTATTGGTCATAGGCCATTTAATTCACGATATGAATATTAAAGTAGAAGGTCAAACCGTCGGAGAACATTAGCAATTGTTACAGTGTCATTCTTTATACCGAATACGTTACTCTCCTAGAACATAACGCGCTTTAGCGAGTGTCATGCTTAGTGCTCACGGTAACACATTATTAGACATTTCACCAGAGACATACATTACTTTGCTATATGAATCAGAAGATCGACTGTCAAACCGTTCGAGACCATTACCACCTTCTTTGAGAGTCGATCGGCGGAGTTAATAGCGTCACCTATAATTGTGATTCCGGGAGTCAAGCCTGGCATTTCAGGAGTAAACCCGCTGAACAGTATTGGCGATAGACACTTTAATTCGCGCTACAAATATTACAGTCGAGAATCAATCCGTCATACAACATTACCAATTGCTATACAGTCACTATTTTAACCGAATACTTTACCTTCCTAGAACATAACCCGCTTTAGCGAGTGTCATTATTAGTGCTCACGGAAACAAATTTGTAGACATTTTAGCAGACGGAAACCATATTTTCAATTATGAATAAAATCATCGAGAATCAGGCCATTCCAGATCGGTCCCACCTTCCTGACAAGACGAACGGCTAAGTGTTTATCTTCACCTACCCTGTGATGCCGCGAGTCAAACCAGGTATTCCGCATCAAAACCCGCAGTACACTATTCGAACTAGATACGCAATTTCACATTATAAATATTAAGGAAAAGTGGTAAACCGTTGCAGAACGTTATCTATTGATATACAGACAAAATTTTTACCGAAGGCTTTTCCTTCTAAAATGCTTACACACATTCGCCAGTGTCTTGCTTAGTGTACTCGGATTCAAATTAGTAGATTCTTTAGAAGACGCACACATTATTTCCACATATGTACAGCATTATCGGGAGTCAGACCGTCGAGAATGGTACCACCTTCTTTGAGAGTCAAACGGCTAAGTCTATAGCTTCACCCATCCTGCGATTCCGAGAGACATACCAGGTATTTCGCGGGTAAATCCAATGATCAGTATTAACTATAAACACCTCAATTCACGGTATAAATATTAATCAACGCATCCAAACCGTTGCAGATCGTTAATTATTGCTATACAGCCAAATTTTAACCGAAGGCCTTTACTTCCATGCACCCACCCGCAGTAGCGTTTGGCTTGCTTAGTCCACATTGGAACAAATTAGTTGACATTTGGCAGATGGACACCCTATTTCCAAGTATGAACAAGACGATCGATGGACAAACCGAGCGAGAAAATTACCTCCTTCTTCGAGTGTACAACCGCTAAATGAATAGATACACCTATCCTGTGATTCAGATAACCAAATCAGTTATACCGGGAGTGAATCCGCTGATCAGTATTGGCAGTAAGAACCTTCGTTCGGGGTATGAATATTAAAGTAGAAGGTCAATACGTCGGAGAACATAACCAATTGCTATAGTGTCATTCTCTTTACCGAATGCGTTACGCTTCAAGAACATAACGCGCTTTAGCGAGTGTCATGCTTAGTACTCACGGAAACAAATCAGTAGACATTGTATCAGTAGCACACATTATTTTCAAATTTGAATTAGAAGATCTAGTGTCAAACCGTTAGAGAACGTTGCACCTTGTGTGAGTGTCGAACGGCTAAGTCAATAGCTGCACCTTTTCAGTGGTTCGGAGAGTCAAACCAGGTATTGCAGGAGAAAGTCCGCTTCAGAGTTTTAGCAAGAGACTCCTTTATTCGTAGCTTGAATATTACAGTAGAGACTCAAACCGCTTGAAAGCGTCACCAGCTGGTATAAGGTCAAACGTTTCATCGTAATCGTTACCTTCCGCGAACATCACCGGCTTCATCGATTGTATACCTTCCTGTCGAGGGTATCAAGTTAGAAAAGATTTTAGTGATGACATTACTTTCATTACGAAGAAGAAGATCTATGGTGAATCCGCTCGAGAACGTTGCCACATTCTGTGAGAGACGAGCGGCTATGTCACTAGCTTCATCTACCCAGTGATTGGGAAGTCAAACCATATATTACGTGAGTAAATCCGCTGAACAGTATTGCAAATAGGCACATTATTTCTCGGTTTGACTAAAGAAGTAGAGCGTCAAACCGTTCGAGAGCATTGCCAATAGGAATAAGGTCAATCACGTTACCAATGGCTTTACCTTCGGAAATGCAAATACGCCGTGTCGAGAGTATAACTTCGTGTTCAGAGAAAGAAATTAGTCTCCACTTCAGTGATGGGCCCCTTAACGCTATGTAGGAATTGGATGATCGAGGGTAAATGAGTTCGAGACCGTTACCACCTTCTATGATATTAGAAACGAGATGTCAACAGCTTCACCTATCCTGTGATTCGGGGAAGCAAACCAGGTATTTCAGAAGTAAATCAGGTGAAGAGTATGGGCGTTTGACTCCTTAATCCATGGTATGAATATTAGTATAGAGTGTCAATTCGTTTGAGAACGCAACCAGTAACTATGAAGTATATCGTTTTATCGAAGACCTTACCCTCAGAAAACTAACCCACTGTATCGATAGTTTAACTTCGTACTTAGGCAATCACATTCGTATACATATCTCAGACGGCATCTAAATTTCATGTATGAATTAGAATGTCGAGTGTAAAGCAGTTCGTGACCGTAACCACATTCTATGATATTCGAACAGCAAAGTCAATAGCTTCACATATCCTGTGTTTCCGAGTCATACCTGGTATTCCTGGTCAAAATCCACTTTGCAGCATTGGCAATTGACACCGTGATTCACGGCATGAATACTAATGTAATGTGTCAAACCATTGGAGAAAAATACCAATTCGCATAAAGTCATTCGCTATACCGTATACCTTGCCTTCTGTAATGCTAACCCGCCGTATCGAGAGTATAGCTTTGTGCTCAGTGGATTATATTAGTAAACATCTTAGTTATGTGGACATTAATTTCATTATGAATAAGAGGGAATAGGGTCAAACCGTTTGAAATCTTTATCGCTCTCTGTGACAGACGAACGACTACGTCAATAGCTTCTCCTATCCCGTGATTCCGAGAGACAAACAGGGAAAATCGGGAGTAATTCCGCTGAAGAGTATTGGAATAGACACCTTAATTCACTGTTTGCATTTTGAAGTAGAGCGTCAATCCGTGTGATAGCATTACGAATTCCTATAACGTCATACACTTTATCACATACCTTAACTTCCGCGAAACTGTCACGCTGTATCGAGGGTATACCTTCATGGTCAGATATACAAATTAGTATACACTTAGTAGCGGGCACTCTAACTTAATGTAGGAATTAGAAGGTTTACTGCCAAAACCGTTCGAGATCGTTACCACCTACTATGAGAGGCGAACGGCTAAGTCAATAGCGTCGCCAGTCCGCTGAATCTGTGTGTCAAAACAGGGATGCCGATAGTAAATCCGCTGAACAGTTTTGGCAAAAGACACCTTAATTCACGCTATGAATAATAAAGCATACGTTTATACTGTTGCAGAACGTTACCTAATGCTATTGAGTCAAACTCTATGCCGAAATGTTAAGGTACCCGTCACTAAAATGTCTACTAATGCAGCGGATTATTTGCTCCGAAGGTAAGGTATCAGGTAAACAGTATGTCGTTATGCCCATTGGTAACGTTCTCAAACGGTTTTACGTTCTAATTTAATATTCATACCTTGATTTATGGTGTCTATTGTCAATGCCGTTCAGCGGATTTACTCCTGGAATACAAGGTTTGACTCCCGGAAATACAAAAGTATTTCAAGCTATTGTCTCAGACTTTGGACTTTCAAAGAAGGTGATAACGATCTGGAACAGATAGACGGAAGACCTTCGAATTCCTACACGATGCGAAGGTGCCCGTCACTAAAATGTATACGAATTTGTGTCTCAGATTACAAAGTTATACTCTCCATACCGCGGGTTAGGAACTCGGACGGTAAGGCATTCGGCAAAACTTTTGACTTTATAGTAATTGATAACGTTCTCAAATGGTTTGACCTTCTATTTTAATATTCAAACCGTGAACTAAGGTGTCTATTAGCAATATCGTTCAGCGGATTTGCTCAGGGAATACCTGGTTTGAGTTCGCAATAGCAGGATAGCTGAAGCTATTGACTTAACAGTTCGACTCTCAACGAAGATGGTAACGTACGCGAACGGTTTTATATGTATTGGTATACATATAAACTTCTTACGAAGGCCTTGCCTTCCGCCAATCTAACTCGCTGTATCGAGAGTATAACTTCGTGTTCAGAGAAGCCCATTGTTATGCATTTTAGTGATTGGCCTTGTGATTTCGTTACCTTCTACAACGGTTTCACTCTGCACTTTAATATTCGTTCCGCGAATTAAGGTGTATGTTGCAAAACCGTTCAGCGGATTTAGTCGCGGAATACTTAGTTTGGCTCTCGGAATAACGGGACTGGTATAGCTATTGACTTAGACGTTCAATTCTCAAAGAAGGTAGTAACGGTCTCGAACTGTCTGACGCTAGATCTCCTATTTTATGCATGAAGTTACAGTGCCATCACTAAAGTGTGTACTTGTTCGATCCTTTGATCACGGCTTTATACTCTCGATACGGCGGGCTAACTTCTCCGAAGGTTAGGCCATGGACAAAATGTTTGTCTTTATACAAATTGCCAACGCTCTAAAGCGGTTTGACGACGTACTTTAACATTTTAACCGTGCATTATGTAGTCTATTGCCAATACTCTTCGGTGTATTTACGCCAGGGATACCAAGTTTGACTCTTTGAATCGCTGGCTAGGTGAAGCCATTGACTAATCTGTTCGTCTCTCACTGGTGGTGGCAACGTTCTCGTGCTGTACGACCCACGATCTTTTAATTCATGCATGAAGTAAAGGAGACCGTGACTGAAATGAATACTAATTTCTATCTCTGAACCCGAACTTATACTCTCGATGAAAACGCTGAGGTTCGCCGAAGGTTGCGCCTTCTTTAAAGTGTTTGACTTTATACCAATTGGTACCGCTCTCAAACGGTTGGACGTTCAACGGTAATATTCATACCGTGAACTATGGTGTCTACTCCCAAAGCACTTCAGCAGACTTACCCCCAGAACACGTGGTTTGACTCTTGGAATCGCAGGATACGTGAAACATATGACTCTGCCGTCCGACTCTCAAATAATCGTGGGATAGTTCTCGAACGGATTGACTGTCGATTTTTCTATTCGATCATGAGAAACGCTCTGCGTCTGCTAAAAAGTCTATTAATTTGTTTCCATGAGCACCAAACACGATAATCGATACTGCGGGATAGGTTCTAGGAATGTAAGGCCTTGCGTTAAACGTTTGACATTGTACCAACTGGTAAATCTCTCAAACCGCTGGACGCTCTACAGCCATATTCAACCCGTTAATTAAGGTGTCAATAGCCATACCATTCAGGCGATTTACGCCAGGCGCACCTGGCGTGACGCACGGAAAAACAGGATGGGTGAAACTATTGTCTTAGCCGCTCGACTCGACTCTCTATGAAGGTGTTGTCGTTCTGTTACAGTTTGTCCCTCGATATTCTAATTCATACACGAAGTTCTGGTGCCAATCACTGAAAAAATACAAATTTCTTTCTCCGGAAACGCAGTTATACTCCCGTTGCCGCGGGTCAGGCTCTCGCAAGGTAAGGCCTTAGGTAAAACGTTGGACTATATACAAATCGGCAATGTTCTTCAACGGTTTAACGATCTGCTTTAACATTCATACCGTGAATAAATGTGTCTATTGCCACTACTGTTCAGTACTTTCCTCCCGGTATACCTGCTTTGACTCTCGAAGTCAAGCGATAGGGGAAGCAATTGAATTAGCAGTTAGACTTTCAGACAGAGCGGTCAGGGTCTCGAACCGTTCGACCGTGGACCTTCTAATTTATACATAAAAGTAATGTGCCCCTCACTGTAATGTATACTAATTTGCTTCGCAGATCACGGAGTTATACTCTCGATATAGCGGGATACGCTCTCGCAAGGTAATGTAGTCCGTAAAAAGAATGACTTTATAATAATTTGTAATGTTCTGCGACGATTTGACTCCCTACTTTTGCTCTCATACCGATAGTTCAGGTGTCTATTGCCAATGCTGTACAGCAGATGTACTCCTCGAATGCCAGGTTTGACTCTGGGCATCACAGGATAGATGAATCTATTGACTTAGACGTTGGACACTCAAAGGTGGTGGTTACGATCTCAAACGGATTGACTCTCAATCTTCTAGTTCATACGTGAAATTAAGGTGCCCGACACTGAAATGAGGACGAATTGCTTTCTCTGAACTCGAAGGTATAGTCTCGATGCAGCGGGTTAGGTTCTTGGACGGTAAGGTCATCGCTAAAGCGTTTGACGTTATACCAGTAGGTAACGTTCTACAAGGGATAGACACTGCACCTGAATATTCATACCGCGAATTCAGGTGTCCATTGCCAATAGTTTACCGTTTGATGACTCTCAGAATACCTGGTTTGTCGTTCGGAATCTCTGAACAGGTGAAACTACTGAGATATCTGCTCGACTCTCAAAGAAGGCGGTAACGCTCTCGAACGGTTGGGCCCTCGATATACTAATTTATACCGGAAGTTATGATGCCAATCACTAAAATGTAAACTAATTTCTGCCTCTGAGTACCATGTTATGCTCTCGATCATCGCGTTTTGCTTTCGGACGGTAAGGCCTACGGTATGAAGTTTGACTACATACCAATTGGTAATGATTTACGACGGTTTGACTCGGTACTTTAATATTTATACCGCGAATTAAGGCGTCTATTACCAATATTGTTCTGCGAAATTACTCCAGGAATACCTGGCATGTCATTCGGAATCACAGGGTTGGTGAAGCGATTTGCTTAGCCTTTCGACACTCACAGAAGGTGGTAACGATCTCGAACGGCTTCACGCTCTACTCTAATATTCAAAGCGTGAGCTGAGGTATTCATTATCAATAGTGTACAGCGCATTAACACACGACACACCTGCTTTGCCAATCGGAATAATAGGGTAGGTGAAGCTATTGACTTAGCTGTTCGACTCTCAAAACAGGTAGTTACATTCTCGAACTACTTGACTCACGATTTTGATACATATACATGAAAATGTGGCGTCTATCTGATAATATCTCTACTAATTCGTTTCCGTCAACATTGCGCAGGACACTCAGTACAGCTGGTTAGTCTGCTCGGATGGTACGGCCTTCGGTGGAAAGGTAGACTCTATACCAATAGGTAATGTTGAACAACTGTGTGACTCTCTACTTTAGAATCTATACCGGGATGTCGGAATTTTAATTCCGACACTGTACAGCGGACTTACTCTCGGACTGCGTCATTTGACTCTCAGAATCACAGGATAGGTGAAACCACTGACCTTGCAGTTCGAGTTCCAAACGCAGGGGTAACGTTCTTGAACGTTTAAACCATCGATATTATAATTCATACACCAATTTAAGGTGCCGTCATTATAATGTATACCAATGAGTTTCCCTGAACACGTAGCAATACTCTAGATACGGCGGGCTAACCCATCGGACGGCGAGGCATTCGGTAAAACGTATGGCATTATAGCAAATAGTTACGCTCTTACTAGTTGTGACGATATATTTTAATACTCATTCCGCCAATTTAGGTATGTATTGCCACTACTCTTCAGCGCATTTGCTCTCGGATTATCTGGTTTGTCTCTCAGAATCACAGGATAGGTGAAGATATTGACCTAGACGGTCGTCTCTCACTGAAGGTGCTAACGTTCTTGATCGGTTTGACTCTCTGTATTGTAATTTGTACTCGAAAATGTTGTGCCCGTCTGCTAACATGTCTACTAATCTGTTTCCGTGGACATTGAGCAAGACACTCGCCACAGCGAGATAGGTTCACGGATGGCAAGGTATTCCATAAAAAGAATGACATTATTCGTGCTGGTAATGCTCCACGACCGTTTGACTCCCGACATTAATATTCGTACCATGAAATAATATGTCTATTGCAAAGCATGTCATCGGATTTACAACCGGAATACCGCAGATGACTCTTGGAATCGTCGTGTAGGTGAAGCGATTGAATGAACCGCTCGTCTATCAAAGATAGTGGTTACGTTACCAAACGAATTATTTATTATTCAAACCGTGAATTGAGGTGTCTATTGCCCATTCTGTACTGCGCATTCATTACTGGGACGCCTGGATTGACATTCGGAATCACAGGACGTGTGGAGCTATTTATTTCGGAGTTCGTCTCTCACAGTAGATGGCAACGTTCTCGCGCGGTTTGACCTTCGATCTTCCAATTCATACATGAAGCTGACGAGCTCGCCACTGAAATGAAATTTTAATTGATTCCCTGGACAAGAAGTTATATCCACCATACTGCTGGTTGTATTCTCGGATGGTAAGGTATCCGTTAAAGGGTATGTCGTTACAGCAATTGGTAGCCATCTCAAACGGTTTGACGCTCTACCTTAATGTTAATACTGAGAGTTAAGGTGTCCATTGCCAATATTTTTCAGCAGATTTTCTCCTGGAATACCAGGCATGACTCCTGGAATCACAAGTGTAGACGAAGCTATTGTCTCAGCTATTCGACTCCCAAAGAAGGTGGTAACTTTCTGGAAGGGTATTGCCAATAAACACCTTAATTCACGGTTTGAATATTAAAGTAGAACATCAAACCGTTTGAGAACGTTACCTATTGTTATACAGACATACATTTTACCGGAGACCTTACCCTCCGAAATAATATCCAGCTCTATCGAGAGTATAACTTCGAGTTCTGGGAAAGAAATTAGTATTTATTTCAGTGTCGGGAAACGTATCGTCTGGTTTGAAGTAGACGATCGATGGTCGAACCATTGGAGAACGTTACCACTGTCATTGAGTGTCCAACGGAGATGTCAATAGCTTCCCCTATCCTTTGATTCCGAGAGTCAAACCTGGCATTCCGGGAGAAAATCAACTGAATAGTAGTGGTAATAGACACATTAATTCGCGGTATCAATGTTAAAGCAGATCGTCTAATCGTTGAAGGGCGATACCGATTTGTATAAAGTCAAACGTCTTACCGAAG
>NW_027471313.1:0-26854 GCF_051020765.1 Lasioglossum baleicum
ACGAGCGACAGGGCACCCCGTGATTTTCCCTCTTCCATCTAACTAACGAGACTCGTACGAATTTTACCCGACGAGTAAATCGCTCTTGGTTGTCCGATGCTACTTTACGGAATGCTTTTAGATCAGAGAATTTGTTTCAAAGGGAAACGCGAAAAGCGAAACTCGCGTGATAAAATAAGGGAATGCGATATCAATGGCACGCTAATCATATCGCGATTAGCGATTACTACTTTAGCAACGCTCAAAGATGGTCGTTTTTTCTCGCGATGCGTTGATAAATTAATTTTAATTTAATTAAAATTACGAAAATTGTTAAGCATAAACAAAGGAACGAGATACGCGTAAAAAATAAAAAGAAGCTCGGTAGCAGAATTACTCTCAGAGATGGCAGGAAGAATTACTCGGATGAGAGAGTAGCCGTGGAACGTGGAAGAGCGTGGAATTAAGAGAGAATGTCGAGGCGAAGCGTGGAAAGGCTGCGGTCTGATGACAATAACGAGACGATCTTCCACGTAGGTTCGATTAAACAATCACTCCCGCGGGCCTGGTCGCGAACGAATTCGATCACGTCTCGGCGATGCCTGGCGATCACTATGATTACGCGAGCCACCTTGACGACGAACCAAAGTCGTGCTAGCTCCGAGGTACGCCGCGTTCCAAGCTGCTACGAATCCAGTGGATACACGCTGGAATTAATCCGACTTTTCTTCCGCGGCAGAGTGCTTATTAAGCCTGATTCTTTATTAGCCTCTGCAGGCATGCAAACACGAAGCAAATGGCGGCTGCGCGGAGGCCGTCATCAGACGCGGACGTGACCGATCCGCCACAGTAGGTCGATTCTACGTTACGTTGCTTACGATCGAACGATCTCGACGCGTCGACGACCGACGATGATAAATCGAGCGCGTCGTGAGTTTGCTTCTCTGTCGGGGATCGCCGGATTTCGAATTTCGAAACGGAATCGGAAAAGGAGAACGACCACCGGTGGAGGAACGAAGAAATGCGTGATGAAGGATGAAACCCACGGGGTCTCGAGAAACGTCTGTATTTCGCAAAACTGAACACATTCCATGTATGTACAATTGTAACTTCATTAATTATCGGTAAGTGGTCCATCCTGTTCAGCAATTAATTATTCCTCGGACGTGAGATTCTTCGGCCGCTTTACGAGTTATCCTTCCAACGCTTATGAACGATTTCTCACGACTTGGCAAAACCTGCAACAAGTTTCTTTCCTTATTCGTCGATAGATAGCATGCGCGGTGGATGCTAACGATCGCCGATTTCTCGGTACCCGAATCGAACGAGCCGCCGGTCGATCTTGGCCGGAAAAACACGATCTGCGTGACAGAGTCGGAGACGGACCGGTCGATTTTCATTTTAGACGAGCTGCCGCATTTGTGTGCCTTCAGCTGGTACCGTTCGCCATATTGACGGCCGCAGAAGCCGCACTTGTACGGCTTTTCCCCGATGTGACCGTAAATGTGCTTCGCCAGCTTCGTTTTCACGCTGAACCGCGACTTGCACAGGTCGCACTCGAATCGCTTCACCCCTGTGTGACGGTACCTGTGCACCTTCAGGCCCCACGACCTTCTGTAACATTTGCCGCAGTCCTCGCACTTGTAGGGCCTCACTCCTGCGAAGCAAACGTTCCGTTTCGTTAAATTTCTTTCCCTGAAATAATCGTAGTCGCTTAAGGTCTATAACCGTTATCTTTAAGCGATTTCTAAGCGATTTTCGCAGCTCAATCGCGTGACACGAGATCCTTAAACTTGTTTGACACGCTTCGCGTTCGAACCGCAATAATTCGGCGAGCAAAAATCGCGCGTCGAGTTTCAGCCGATCGGTGCGAAGAGGTGACTCCTGTCTTCGAATTCGTCGCCAAAACGAACCGCGAGAAAAATTTATCAATCTCCGTGGAGTGGTTCGAATTTGGAAAAGTTTCGAGGGAGAGATGAGTCCTCGATATTTTTGGTCCCGCGGTAGAGTACGAAAGCGTGTTGGAAAATTTCGACGAAGAGGCGAGAAAGTAGCAACTCTGACCTTTGAAATCACCAAGGATTCGCTTCCGTACTATTTCCTTTTTTTCCTTTTCTCAAAATCGCAGTAGTTGATACGAGTATAATTTTACCCGACTCGATAACGCGATGAATAGATTCCATCTGCTATTATGGCAGAAAAATGAATACGCAAATACTTGGGATTCCTCTGCTGTATACCTTGCTTAATAAGTAACGCCAGAGCCTGAACGAAACTAGCTCGAACACTGACGAACCACGGTTTATACCCGGAAACCCGCTGCGAGATTTCCTTAATTCACCACCGTTCCACTTGTCAGTGGTCGTAAAGCGGGAAGAAAAGGAAAACGATGAAGGAATAAATGAAGGAATAAATAACAACAGCTGGTTCCTTCAGCGACCAGCTCCTGCCCCATTATATTCCAGCGTTTACAACCGAAACGTTATCGCCGTTTAAGTACGCGTCCTATCGTAGATCGTGGAACACGATGAAACCCCCGTCGTGACGAGAAAGGGTTAATTGGCAGGAGTGTAAGGCCCGTACACCGCGCGTAATCCTTGATTTTCTAATTAATTCGGCCCTCCCTCGGTTAAGCGCTGTAACAACAGTGGCTTAAGTGGCTGGCAGGCTTATCTCCGCGGTTTTTATGTCTCAATACCGGCCTCGAATTTACGCGAGCGAGCAAACCCGCGACGAAGGATGTCGGCTGGTTCTTCGTGCGGAGCGGTAAGTTTCATCCAGGATCACCTTCCTTCCGCGATATCGCGCATAACATTCGCGTTACCCTGCCTGACTAACTCCGCGTCTCCTTCAGTCCCTTCGCGAGGTTTTGACAGCCCCGAAGACATAACGCGAAGTGTAGAAGCTTCGACTCGTGTTGAAAGCGAAGGTGTTAATTATCTCGGCTATTCGATGGGAGATCTAGGATTTGGTTAGCTAAAATACAACATTGAGTCTCTGTCTTCGCTAGCTTAGACGCTAGAAATTGCGATGCGACGTTTTGAACGAGGAATTAGAACGAAAGGACTCTCTCACCGTAGTGGGACAGGATATGGTGCTTAAGGGCGCCCTTGAGGTGAAACCGGTGCTTGCAGATGTCGCACTCGAATCTTCTGACACCGGTGTGCGTGAGCTTGTGCGTCTTGAGGACGGAGGACCTCTTGAACTTGGCGGGACAGAGGTCGCACTCGAAGGGCGAGTCCGCGGTGTGAACCGATCATGTGCGCCCTGAGGCTGCTCGGCCGCAGGAACCTCTTCTTGCAGATGGAGCACTCGAACGGCTCACGTTCGTGTGCATCAGCTTGTGATCGCGCAGCGACTGCCGATGGAGCAGCTTCTTCTTGCAGACGCCGCACTCGAACGGCCTTCGGCTGGAGTGCGCCTCCGCCTGGTGCGTCCTCAGCTGGTCCCTCTGCTGGAATTCGAGGCGAGTCGCGCGGTAATTGATCGCGTTTTGCAGAAAGACTGGTGTCGATCTTGTTCCCCGGTCCCGTTCCCCGATGTTTTTACCGCGCGGGGGCATACTGAAATCGGAGGCTGCAGTGCCTGCACATGAACGCTTTGAACGTCTCGTGGAGCCTGAGGTGATCCTTCAGAGCGACGACCTTGAGAAGCGAGGAGACGTTACACGGAGACAAAGCGGAATCGGCGCAGAGGGGAAAACTCCACCGTGAGAACTGCTTGGCGCAGAGGCCGCACTGGAACAGTTTCCCGTGGCTATGGCCCACCATGTGCGTCTTGACTCCGCCTCGTCGGGGAACTCTATCCTGCAGACGCTGCAGATCAACCGTTCCCGGTGACCAGCGCCGCTATGTACTCCTCGAAATCCACGTACTCCTCCAGCGTGATCTCCCTTTCACCAGCGAGAAGCTACTCCTTTTCCTGTACTTCTCGTACACGTACGAGAGTCCCTGATTCTGCGGATTCTGCGCCACCTTCGGGCCGCGCTCCGGCTCGGTGAGGTACGTCGATGTGCAGCTCGTCGTTGGCCGAGAAATTCTCAATCTCGTCGAGCACCTCGGTCTTGATTTTCACCTTGTCCGAGCGGAAAAAGTCGGCTGATTTTCATATCGCACGGCCGTTTCCCTCGGGCGGAATCGCGCGGCCGATCTCCCCGGTTTCGTTTGACATTGCATATGCAGGATATTAGATAATTTGGTCGGCGCTTCCGCGAGAAATGCCGCCCCTCCGCGAACACCGCGAAAGGAGGCGCTTCGCGATCGCCAGCTTTAACCACTCGCCGCTCGATTACGTAAAACCGAGCGAAAGAAAGATTATGGAAAAAATGCAGGGAAAAGCGGCGCGCAGGAAGAGGCGCGGAGAAAAGGGGGTAAAAACGTTGCGTCGCGTGCGTTTGGAAATGGCCGCTGTTGCGCAACCGATTGCGTAATTAACGGATCGCGAGCGGACAGAGGAGCGAAATAACGAAGCGACGGTGAATCGGATGGCCGTTTGGCCGACCGGCTCATAACCTAATCGGTGTCACACCTCGGAGAACCTACTTCTTCGCATCGCTCGCAGCGCTTCTGCGAGCCTATGATCTTCACCTCTTCGTCCTCCTCGTCCTCTTCCACGTCTCCGCGGCCTGCATCTTCGCCTCTCGCTGTGTCTCCGCTGTTGTCCAACATATCGCGTTCCCGATTCGGGTAAACGAAAGCAGACGCGTGAACGAGGCGAGACAAGTTCGAGAAACAACGAAGCAACGACCAATTTCACGCGAGTTTGATATCTCGTTACCTCGACTTCGAGGTTTATCTCTCCTCGAATATCGAAATAATCGCAAGGTGCCCCGGAAAGATTCGGTAAACTCGGTGAAAATGGTTTCTCGTTTCGTTTCACCGCTTCGCCTCGGATTGCTTATGCAAACACAGGTGTGGCCACATTCCGGCGAGGCTCCGTGTCTCCATTAGGCCTGGTACAGGCGAGCGATGCGACATCCGTGATATCCAGCGATCGCGCCGCGAGATATCGCAGATTCGTGTCTCTAATGCCGCGGCAACGATAGAACGGCCGAGCCGAGGCTCAGAGGTGTGACTCTCTGTGTCACGAATGGCAAGACGTAACGCGTCGCACTTCCAACGGCACGAACGTGTCGTTACGCGTCGAAATCGCGCAACGAGCGTCGCAAAAATCGCGACACGACATCGCGCCTTTGCGTCTTTCGCAACGCGATCCACAGATCCAGATGTCATCGTCGTCGGAACGCAGAAACGCGGTATCGCAACGAAATCTGCATCGAGCGTCGCATTTTCAATTATACCATCACGAATGCGCCGTGATCGGTATGCGGCTAAACTTAGTAAATCTCGAGGTGTCGCGAATATACGCAATAATGCGCGAATCGTGTCGCAATGTCTCAGAAACGCGTGACGGAAGGAAGCTCGTTGGAAGGAAGGATCGAGACGAAAGTTCACGAGGGAAGCTGGACTAGTTGCGAGAAACGGAGGAGTCGAGATAAAAGATCGCAGGGGGATCGGCGATTCGTAGGAGCGGCGAACAGCGTCGAAAGAAGTCGAGATGTTTCTGAAAGCCTGCGCGGAGATTCACGGTCTGGGATCTAGGTTCGATCGACGATGCGTCGATGTTTGTTTTTTAATGTAATGTAATCGCGACGCGCGGCTTAATTAGGCGATCAGCGATCCCGTGGAATAGCGTGTAAAGCATTTGTATCCCCTAATTACGAGACTTGTTAGCGGGGGCGGCGCTCGGATACTTTATTGGCCCGTAAAAGGCAAATAAAAGCTACAATGAGACGCGGCTAGGCTGAAAACCGAGGAAGCATAGGCTGATAGGAGTAATTAGCGTGCGGCAAGGTGGCCGCGGTTTCAGTGTACTAATCAGAGCGCTGCGAAAGATGCATAACGCCGAGGCTATGAGTTTACGCGATCGTGTGCGTTTAAACGCGAGCGCGCGCTCCCTGCTCTGGCCAAAAGTGCGCCGCACTCGCTCGTCTGTAAACTCATAAATAATTATCTCGATATTCGTGAAACGATCTAGACCAGACGAGCGGGCTAATTAATTAGAATATAAAAACCAAGCGTAGAGTTCACGTTGCCTCGCGATGAGGAATAGCGGTTCGTCGAGGTTCTACGCCGGTGTTCCTCCCCCGTCATCGCGACGCCTCTGAATATTCGATCGCGCGATCCCGGATCGACAAAAAAGCATCGCTGGGTATACCGTTTTATGCATACGATAACGACCGAGTCTCGGGATACCGATAATAGATCCCGATGATATCCACTGCGATAGTGCAACATTCGCGCTCCGGCCGAGAGGCTTTATCGAACCTGCAATCTCGCGCAAACATCCAGTTTAGAGTTTATCTAACCGCGGCGATAACGATAACGATGTATTCGTTCAGCGATAGTTCAGCGACAGCTCAAGGGCTTCACCGAATTTCAATTAATTATCGCGGTCCGGCGAGCCACGAATCGTCCTGTTCTCCGAACCGTTCACCCTTTCCTTTTCACCCCACGCTTGCTTTCGAATAATCGCGATCGAGATCGTCGAACGCCAAGGTCACGCCTGGACCTTGAAAGGAGAGAGACCTTCCGTTCGCGCACACCTCGAACATCGCGAGATCGGGAATTATTCCTCGCGAGTGCCGAGACTTCTTTGCGAACTACCGACGCTGCACCTGCGAGCGTGCAAAAAATCGGCCAGAGTGTTCGAACGCGGCATCGAGGAAGCTGTCCCATCCTAACGTCCTGTTTCCCGACATTCTCGACCACCATCGACGCCAGGCCGGGACGAGGATTTCAGTGGAAACTCCTTAGCAGCGGTCAGACACGCGCGCGCGACGCGATTTCCAAGTGCCTTGAACTCCAGGCCTGGGTTCGCGCGAAAACAGAGGAGGGAAAAAAGAAAAAGGTCGGACGGAGAAAAAAAAGGCGCGAAGCGTCGTGGGAAACGCGGCTGAAATTTCGAGACCGCGCTGTTGTGTATGCAAACGTCGCGTTTTCCTCGGCGAGACGCTCATGCAATATTAAAAAGGGATCGGTTAATTGAGACTCCCGGGGGCTCCTTAATTAGGGAAATTCAGATTCCCAGCTTTTGGTTTCTTCCCCGTTCAGGCTGCTGCTATCGGTTTGTATAATCGAACGCGGCTTCCTCCTTCTCTCTCCTTCCACCTTCTTCCACGGCCAAATTTAACCTAGAAAACGGAGGAAGAAATAAATATGAATCGTGGAGGAAAATTAACAGAGATAATAGGCATTGGCTCGTCTAACAATACCGCGCGATTTCCTTCTTCTCCTTCTGCGTTTCTCGCCGTCCCGACTTAACCTAAAAAGAGCAGAAGAAATTAGGAAGAATATCTACGAATTATACAAACGATTACGGAAAAGAATCGCGATAATCGTTGATTAATGTAATCTTACCAGGCGATTTTTTCTTCTCCTTCCTTCTCGTTCGCAATCGTCAGAATTCGACCTAAAGAGAGACAAAAATACTCGTAAATCGCGAATGTAAATTAAGAGAGATAAGAAGAATAGATTTTTGTAACGATACCTAGCGATTCTCTTCTCCTCCTTCTTTATTTTTCGCCGTAGAAATTTATCCTGTAAAAAAGAATATAAAAATTAGCAGGAAAAAACGTAAAATGTAAAAAGAATTAAAAAGAAACGGTAATCGTAGATTCGTAGAATAATACCGCGAGATTCCCTCTTCCTCGTTGCTCGAGGACGAAATTCAACCCGAGGAGAAGAAAATAAAAATTAGGAGAGATAAATACGAAGCGGGAAAAAGAAATAAAGGAGAGGAAAAATAACCGGGAGTTTGTATAATGGTGACACGCGGTTTCCTCCTGCTGCGACGTGGAAATTCGAGGGAAAGAGGGAAGAAAAAGGGAGAAAAAACAGAGAGAGAGAGCGAGAAAGGGAGAAAAAGGAGAGGAAGAAGGAAGGGAAGGATAGAAATATTCCTACATGGACGTGGAAAAATATCGTCACATCCGCGCGAGCGAGCGAAATATAAATGCCCGCGTAAAGATAAACGATCGTGATCAGAATGGCGATCGTTCGACCTCACCCTCCCAATTGGCCGGATCGAACAGCGTCGTTTCCTTTTTCCCCTGGTCGATCGAGCATCGAGCGCGATTGCGAAAAAGAAATCGCGTGGCGATCCGGCGTGGCAAATAAATCCGCGACACACAGCGTGGTCCCAGCTGATGCATGATTCATGGAATCGCGACGAGGGGGCAGCGAGGGGGCGACCAGGGGGCAGCGAGGGGGCAGCGAGGCGGTCGCCCGCCTGCTCTCGCGAGCGCGCGAGCTAGCACGCGTGTGGGAAACTCGCCGGATGCATTATGTATTTATTGCTTTACTTACTTAGTTGGGAATTACTTTTGCCAGCGTAATGACTTTCAGGCAGCGCGCTATCTTAGGAATGCAATAGGCCTGATTTATCGCTCGGCCGCCGTTTTTCTCGGGCCAGTTTGTCGTTATCGGTGTACTTGTCCTGCGTCCGTCCGTCCGTCCGTCGCACCACCGGCCTGTTCCCTGTCCGGCGACCTCGAAACGCCGATGAACAACGATCATGGCGAACGACGGCTCCTTCGATCCTCGATCCAACCTTGCCTATCACGCACGTTCGATACCACTCGCCTTCCCGATCCTCCCTTCGATTTTCTCCTCGCTTCTCGCCTCGTTTCTCGCCTTGCTTCTCGCCTCGCTTCTCGCCTTTGCTCAAGCAAGATCGGTCGATCCTCTGGAGAATGGCCGCGAGAGGGTTACCGGGGGTCGCGCGCGGATGTTCCGATTGGGTAAATTTCGAGTTTAAAAATGGAATGCGAGAGAGAGAGGTGGAGAAGCGAAGTGAGGCGAGGCTCTGTTGGTGAAGCAGCAGGAGAAAGGATCGGTAGAGACGGGTAGATGGATGGAATTGGAGGAAAACGAAGGTGGAAGAGTGGTAGGCAGTCTGCAACAGCCGGATAATCGGGAAATCGAATAGGAAGAACGAATCTGGCATTAATGAACTAATTATTGCGAGGATACGATCGGTCGATGTCTGGAGTGTGCTTTCAGCGAGACGACGGCCGTGGAACACGGGCCAGTGAATCGCGCTCGCGAGGAATCGCACATATTTTTTCTCTCCTTTTCATGCAATAATTTCGCTAATTGCCTCCGAGATAGACCGAGGCGGATGAGCATGTGAGTACGCAATAAATATTCGTGATTAATTAACGATGCCAGATGCGCGGTGCCGTTTTAGAGTGGAGAACGGAGAGAACAGAAGGAGGTGAGAGAAAAGAAAGAAAGGAATTGAAACGGCCTGCGCGTTGGGAGCAGTTTTAATTGGACGTCGTATCGTTTCTCGGTTTTACACTTCGGACAGTTTTGTAGGCACGCGTCCTTATCTCGCCGATTATCTGCCCGGTAATATCTGGAACGATAATTTGTCGGGAATATTTATCCCTTCCTGTTCCAGACGGTTCTCGATGGAAAAACTCTCGCCGCGAAACGGTACGCCTACGAGCTGCGCGAAAATTTTCCATTTTCCATTACGCCCCTTCTTATCCCTTCTTTTATCCCTTCTCGCGTTCTTCTATCCAGACGCTGGAAAAAATTCTACGCGCGCCGCGTTCATTTTTCACAGTCTCGCCGCGTTTCTTTCCGCGTCTCTCGCCGTTTTATTTACCACGCGGCTTCCAGATGTACCGAGGCAATTTCTTCCACTGTCGATAACTATGCCAGCACGCATACCGCGCGAAACACATACCGCGTGGAAAGTGATATCAGAATTTTTGACCTCGGATCATGCTCCAGTGGCTGTAAAAATATTCGAATTCCTGAAGCAGCGAGAGAATCGCTGAATCGAGACAGCGAAGAGAAAGAGAGGAGCCATCGGTACGAACGAGCAGGACTGACTACCTCGGCCATTGGAATCGCCATTTTTTCCCACCTTCTTCCTCTTAACCGCAAGGTACTCGAGTCTCCATTACGCCTGATACATATACAGATACATCCTATCGGCCTCCTTTTTTCCTCGACGATAGTGCCGAGAAAAGCAAGTTTGTCTATCGATAGTGTAAGCAAATCGATAAGCGGCAATAAATCGACGCCTGTTGTCGCGATGGGAAAAAAATCCTCGAGTCCAATTGGAATACGCGAATGCTGTTATCGCGCGAAAGAAGTCGCGATTTAAAAACCCGAGCGACGCGTTATCGACAGGCGTTATCGTGCGTCCGCGCGAGCTGAAACGCACACGGTTTAAATACCGTATTGGTATCGATGCACACGCGGATATTCGCCATTTTTACGTACATTTTGCGTACTATCTGCCGAGGTACGCCTCGTCATCGACCTCGTCATCGTTAAATTTAGTCGAGACACGCCAACGGAGATCTTTCGCAAATCGATTCGTAAATATTCACCGACTCGCCAGTTCCGCGAACGCGTTTCTCCGCGAATCCTAATCTTTCCGAATTTTAATGCCACCAGACGCGGTCAAGATTCTACGCCTATCTAATCTACGAGAAATTATAACCTTTTATTGCAAACGGAAATTGCGAGAACGATCGTTTGCTCGTAATGCGATGAAATTCTAATCGAATGGTCATAAGTCAGCTATGCGATAACGATAGAAGTAGAAATTTATTTTGAGTCCAAGTAAGTACGAAAGCGAAGAATTAATCCTCGCTTTGGCCTTTAAAAGATATTTGAAAACTCGAGATAATTTCTCGAACTCGTAAACAAGGGATCGATCACGAACTAGCCCTAAATCACAAACTCGAGATAATTTCTCGAACTCGTAACAAGGATCGATCACGAACTAGCCCTAAATCACAAGTATCTCTATGAAATCATTGAGTTTCTGTCATGCAACGAAGCATAACGCAGCTGATAACGAGATACAGATAACGATCGACAGATATAACATAAACAAAGATTAATTCGGCCAAAGCACGACAAAATCCTTCGATCCATCTCAACGATCCGAGCCTCAACGCTCGTTCTCTCCTTTTCTCTCGAAAAATCCTCGATTCGCCGAAAAGTCATTCGGTCGAACCCTGTCCAGCGGATAGAAACGGTGAGCGGCTAGATCCGTAGGCTAGATCTCGGCGGCGTTGAAAAACAACGTGAACGCACGTAGGCAGATATACGTGGAACAGCTAGGCATCGGCGAGAGATTCCGCGCGCGGAATTTCCCTGGCGGCGCCGATAAATCAGCCCGCCGGCGGCGCTTAACGACAATGGGAGCCGAGAAAAACTGTTCCGCGCATGACAGGCTGTGTCATTACTGCGTTACTTATAAGCTCGTTCGCGCCACGTCGACCGCATACGAATGAGCCGGGGGCCCGGGGAGGCACGTCGATTACAAACCGTCTAGATCGAAAAAACCTACGGTGGCCCTCGCCGGCACGCCGCCAATCCGACCATCCGAGTGCCGCGCGACTATTAATTACCCATTAACATGCACCGTTGCGAGAGTACGAATGTCGACCGATTGTCCCTAAGACAGGCCCCGAGCGACCCGGGTCCGCCATGGTCATTTAGAGTGAAAGCTTGGGAAAGTTTCGAACGCGTTAAGGACGACGTCGTCGTCGTCGGCCTAGGTACGCCCCTCAGATGCTCGCAGTGGTCGCGATAACTACCAGCTCGGACGAGTAGTATATCGAGATTTCCGAGTTTTAAAGGGTCGTGCTTCCGTTCCTTTCGCGTTGAATATTGATCATTGGATCGTGATCGGTGAGTGAAGGAGAGAATCAGTTGAGAAAAGAATAGTTGTCACAAATCATTTGTGTCGAGAAGCTTGAGAAGGTGAAACCCTCAAATGTAACCTATTTTCCAATGTTCCACGAATTTTTCCATTGACTCGAACAAACTTCGATCGCCCGTGTAACAGAGTTTTAAAGAATTTATTCCAATCTACATACGCTAAGGAACCGAACGCACTGGACGAAACGAGAATGATCGGAAGAACGAAGAGAGACCTTGGAGCTTCCTGCTTCCGTTCTCCGTTTTCTCGCGAAGAACGGAAGAAGAACGGTGCATACCTCGATGTTAAAACGCGAAAAAGAATCCGCGACTATCTCGAGTCACGGCGGAGCCCATAAATAATCCCGGCCTCGAAATCCGTTTGACGATCCATCGATCGGGCAGCAGTTTTTCCCCCGGCCAGGTGGCGTCGGTGTCACAGCGTCATTCGCCGCTCGTCCCGCTGGACTAGGACGGCGGCGTCGTCGAGGACGACGAGGACGGACGAGGAGGACGACGAGGACGGTGGCGATGACGACGACGGCGGCGTCGGTGGTGGTGACTCGGTAGTATATCTGTCGCGGCGGTGGCAGCCAGTCGGACAGGTTATGGGCTCCCTCGACCCGGGCAAACACGTCGTTTCTTAAGCGAGGAGAAAACCGAGCCACGCCGGCAAACCCATCCGTAACCTCGCGCTCCCTTCGATCACCGTCCCTGCCGCCCGGCGGGGTGAAGCTTTGCCAAAAAGAAGACGCGAACACGAGGGAAAACAAGTTGCAACGCGGGGTTGGGGACGGGTTAAACGGGCTATCATGCCGCTGTTTCCGCCGCCAAACACGTATAACCCGAGCAGCCATCGTCTCGATGCGCAGGGTGGTTTTCTTGTCGGTGTCTGCGTCTCTGCGAAGCGAACGGATGAGAGAAATTACGAGTTTCTCGTTCGCCCTGGACTATGTAACGTCGTAACCGTCACGGAGTCTCGTGTAAAGGGTGCTTTTCGCGAGGAATCTAGCTGGAAGACGCTAAGATTACGAGCGAATACAAAGTTCGCGATCCTAGACACGCGTGGGATGTCTTAAACGTCTTGCGATCGACGTGGATAATATAAACAGAGTCGAGATTCGAAGATGACCGATGATTGAAGAATTCGTGGCGATGAGACCACGAAAATTTGGAGAAAATAACCCGTGAGGTTTCTCGATAGACGCTTAACTCTCTTAAATTCTTCTTTAAACAACTATTTCGCGAGTGACGTTGTCCGCGAAGAATCAACATTATTAACGTTGGAAAGGACCATGCGATATGGACTTAAACCTACGAGTCTCTATCTTGAAACATCTGAAACACTCGCATGTCTCTCTCATTTCTGAAGTCTACGGTTCTCCAGGACCAAACCTACCTAATCGCAGCGCCAAGGTACGTGAGCGAGGTTTAAACGAATCTCGACGGATGTTATCGCGCGTTCTCCGTTTTTTCGCGAAACGGTGCCTGGAAAATTCGCACCTTAGAGCCAAAGAGAGAACGAGCGTCGTTGGGACGCCTAGAAGGCGGGTGCCGGGTATCGGGAAGAGAAGCGGCGTCGGAGGCTCGTCTTCCTCGCCATTGCTCTCTTAATTTCACGCCGGCGAACGCACTCGAGGGAGGTGGATTTACGGCCGGTTCCGTGGCATTCTTTCATCCTCCCGTAAGGCGGTGAGCACGCGGATTGTTTCTCATTGTCTCGCGGCGACCGTCCAGCGCCGGTTCCTGCGGCCCGTTCCCATTGCGCCGCGCGTAAACGCGCGAGGTCGCATCAGCCGCATACTGGAACGCGTCCGTTGTCCCACATTATTTTTTTCACCTCCCGCGCTCCCTCAATGAGATTCTCTCGCCCCGGGTGCCGTGGCCGCACGTTCCTCTCGCGTCACGGCGTATTTGCATGAATGAGAGGCGATGGAACAGGCTGGAATTCGCTACACGCCGCGCGCAGGTATCCTTGGCATTCCGCGACCGTTCGACCGCGTTCGAGCTTCTGGAATTTTCGCAGGTGATTAATTCCCTCACCGCGGCTCGTGCCTCGCGAATCCTCTCCGCGGAAATCGTTCGATTTCGAGATCCGCGGCGATATTCGGTAAAGCGATAGAAATTCGTCGCGTGGTCGCTGGTAGAATCGAGCGAGAATGGAAAGAACAAGGAGGATTGGTGGGAAAATTAATTTCCTCGCGATTACGGTCCTCGAAGAGGGATAGAATCTTTAAGAGCGTCGCTCGTTACGAATCGATACGATACGACGAACTTTTTACGCTACTCGTCGTGATTTAAAAAAAAATCCGTAATTTAGTTTGCGCTAATCTGTCGATAGCGTGCCAGTCGATATATCGCTGCTGTATCTCGGAACGTGTATCGCTTCCTCGGCGAAAGCATCGCCTCGAGTTATAGAGATAGCGATGGAAAAAGTTTAACTCGCGAGATAAACCTCGATACGCAGAGGCCAGGCTACTCTAAATTCGAACGGGAGAGTTTACGTCCGGACGGTGGATAAATCGAGAAGGCATAATCGAAGCTGTGGCACGTCGTTAGAGTCTCTCGAGTCGTGAAGACTCGGTTGTAACCCGGGTTCGGTTGCACGCCTGTTCGCCTAAGTACCTACCGCGCGAGAGGTATGCCGCGATAATGTATTCCACAGGCGTGTCTGTGTTTAATCAGAGCAGAAGTTCTCGAGAATTCTTCTTTTTACCGCGAGATTTCTACCATCGTACAGTTCAACCTCGGATACTCCTTTAGATATCCATCCGTTAGCCTGATTATTCGGCCGGAGGTTAGCTCTGCCCGAGATTATTTCGTATTTATAGAGCACGGTGAAATTCGTATGAAATTGAGGCGCAACCAGCCGAGGCAAGGTGAAATTGGATGAATTTTCGCGCGTAGAAAGTGGATAATAATCTCGCGCTGGTTTAATTCTATCGGATGCCGGGCGGCTGCAATTGTTTCCCACAGTTGGCCACTTTTCCCCGGCGGTTTTTCCACCCAGGCGTTTTCGTCAGCCGCGATACGGCCGTTAAATAATTTCCAACGGAACGACGGAAGGTACTTTAAGCCGCTGCTATCGTCGGCCGTTCGCCGCGGCGGCGTGTACGGAGGAGGAAGAATCGTTGGACAAGAAACCGATGAAGGGTTTATCTTAATCCACGGTTCACCGAGCAGACGAGCCTGCTCGCCAATCCCCATTGACCACCCCTTCGATCGACCTGCCCCCGCACCCTTTCGCCATAACCGATCAACTTCGCTTGTTTTACTAGCCGCTTTTTACCCGCGCAAAAACCTGCCACTAACTAGACCCCGACGTCATCCTCGTCCTCGGCGTCGCTCCGGCGTTCGTTTCCTGAATACGAGACAACCAGCCTGCGACGTTTAAGGAATCGCGAATTAAATATCCTTCTTCGACCGTCATAATCCAGTTCACGCGCTTTTATAAAACACCTGCCACTCGAGGATCCCTGTGCGAAGATCGATACTGGGAAATTGCGCAAGCAAAAAACTCGGGTACCATCTACGCGTGTAGTCCTTTGTCTTTATGCGATCTAGATTCCACGAAAAGTATCGATCTTGAAGAAAACTTGGTGGAAATTTCGCAGTTCTCGATCGACGAATTTATGTCTAATACGCACACCTAGTCAACGCCGAGGAGTCCAATGTCCAGTCGCGAAACCGGAAGCGTTCCGATTCGTCCTCGCGATCGCGAGGCGATAGCCCAGGGTCATTCCTTCGGTGCGATTGTCGCGTTGGAAATGGCAAAGCGGAAGAAGGGAAAAATCGGTTAAGAACCGGAGCTGGCTAGTGAGAAGCGGTGGCGGAGTTTGGACGAGGCGCGGACGAAAAGGAGCAGAGGCGGAGGCAGAGCCGGCGAGAAAGGAAAAAGGAAGAAAAAGGAAGAAAAGGCGAGGGAGATATACAACAATGAGGCGGTGGGAAAAAGCAGGAAGCGTAAGAAGAGCGGCGATGGACGGGGCAACGACGAAGTGCCGGGACAAGTAAGAAAGAAGCGAAACGGCAGGGAGGAATTCGCGCAGCGAGAGGGGAATTAAATAAAACATGAGTCACCGGTGGCGTTGGAAAAGTTGCTAGCTGCAGGCGTTAATAGACCGAGAGCCGAAAGGGCATAAAAGAATTCGAGGCTGAGGATGGGCAAACACCTGTAACACCGTGTTCATGGCCTCACGTGCCCGGGCGTGGCCGTGACGAAGGTGGCGATGATCGCGCAAAAAGCCGTCGCGGCAAAAAGCCGATCACGTCGTGCTGATCGAAAACTTGGAATATCCACGCCGGAACGGAAGCATTAAACCCTGAGACTCGCCGAGGGAAACCTAACTCTCTGCCTCAGCTCCGAGGAATTACGTAAAGCTATGGAGAAGTGTGAGATCCTTCAGTAATTTCCGATCGTTCCGACGATGTTTCGTTAATTTCTACGTCATCGTTCGCGATCGTCGCGTAAGACAGAGATTTCAGGGCCATCGAAGTAATTGGTAATTACAATCGGTTCGCAAATTCGCATAAACGGTACAAATGTACTTAAGACGAAACTGCTTAAGATCGTAATCGAAGTTTGACATGGTTACTCGATTTTCACTTAGTAGAACAGAATTCGAATCTCCCTCTACGAATCGACAGAACCAATTCCTCGAATTTTCTAAGAAAACAGAAACTCTCTGGTGTTTCCGAAAACCAGAATAGAAGAAATTTACATCCACATTGATTCCAATAATAAACGTTAATTTCCGCAATCTCATCGTAACTTTTTACATCTCCTTACTCCGCGTTTCACAGAGTGCGAGCCTGTCTACGAATCCGAGATCGCTGATACGCGATCCTCGAGAAATAACGAGAAGAGAGTGCAAACGACCCGCAAAATTTTCGCGCCGGTCAGTCGAATTTGAGGAAGAAAAACGGAAGCCTCTGAAAGCTAGAATCCACGGAATTCCTGAAGAAATGGGAAAAGAGAGAAGAGACGTGGAAAAGAAAGCGCGTAGGGGAGGGAAAAAGGTGGTGGTAGGAAGATCGGGGACCACCCCGCGAAACGCAGGCGAGAGTGCAGCTCGCCAAAGCGTGTACGTCAAGTTCGCATCAGCGAGAGGCATTCCGAGCGGCTGTCCACGCGTTTGCTGCCGGCGCGGCGCGCGGAGGGAAAATGGCAGGCGCGCGCTGTCAAGTTGTCCCGACGCGCCGGCTGGATATCTCGCGCACGCATTAAAACCGCTTTTCCCGCTGGGCGCGGAGGGAACCTCGCGGTCTCTGGCAGCGCGAGAGATATCGGAGAGTCAGCATGACTGCGCGATCCGCGCCCTCGATCCACGCTAGTGCCCCGCTGACTATTTATCTTGTTACATCGAAGTGATTCGATTCTAACAGGAGATCAATGACGGCCGCCGACCTCCGCGGCTTTCCGGCTTCTTGTTCCGCGCGATGGAGCCGTGAGAGTTGCTCGACGCTGCTGGCCGCCGAATCGACCACGGAATCGCTCTAAATTGCTCCCTTTGTCGTAGAACGCTTGAAATCGATTCGACCGTTGGCTACGCTCCCCGTGACACCTAAAAGCAGATCGTCGTTATTGATTTTCTATCGTGAAATCCTGCGGAGCAAAAACCGGCTAGATAATAACGAGAGGGTATCCGAAATCGGTACAGCTCGGTTAGGCGAAATAATACTCGCGATTGAGAATGACTCACCTAGTTTAGGATTCCGAGATTCCTTGCGGTGGAGTTTCCATTCCTGGTACACGTCGCGATCCTAAAACGAGGAATTGATAATTCAAGGAATGACGATGTGACGATTTTCTATTCGTGAAATCCTGCGGAGCAAAAACCGGCTAGATAATAACGAGAGGGTATCCGAAATCGGTAAAGCTCGGTTAGGCGAAATAATACTCGCGATTAAGAATAGGACTCACCTGGTTTAGGATTCCGAGATTCCTCGCGGTGGAGTTTCCATTCCTGGTACACGTCGCGATCCTAAAACGAGGAATTGATAATTCAAGGAATGACGTTGTGACGATTTTCTATTCGTGAAATCCTGCGGAGCAAAAGCTTGCTGGATAATAACGCGAGAGTATACGATATAACTCGGTTAGATGAAATAATACTCGCGATTGAGAATAGGACTCACCTGGTTTAGGATTCCGAGATTCCTCGCGGTGGAGTTTCCATTCCTGTACACGTCGCGATCCTAGAACGAGGAATTGATAATTCAAGAACGACGGTGTGACGAGTTTCTATTCGTGAAATCCTGCCGAGCAAAAACTTGCTGGATGGATAATAACACGAGGATATACGAAATCGGTATAGCTCAGTTAGGCGAAATAATATTCTCAATCACGATTGAGAATAGGACTCACCTGGTTTAGGATTCTGAGACACCTCGCGGTGAGTTTCCATTCCTGGTATACGTCTCGATCCTAAAACGAGGAAGCTCCCTGTGACACCTAAAAAGAGATCGCCTTTATTAATTTTCTATTCGTGGAAATCCTGCGGAGCAAAAACCTGGTAGATAACGCGAGGATATTCGAAATCGGTATAGCTCAGTTAGGCGAAATAATACTCGCGATTGAGAATAGGACTAACCTGGTTTAGGACACTGAGACATCTCGCGGTGTAGTTTCCATTCCTGGTACATGTCGCGATCCTGAAACGAGGAATCGATAATGCAAGGAACGACGGTGTGACGTGCAGCAGAGCACTTAGCTGTCAGACCGTGCGTTACCTATAGTAATTCCCGACGCGACGGTCGGTCCGGTAAATATTTATTACTACTTACTGCTCGGCGGATGTAAACGTCCCTCCTTAATGGCGGACACCTAATATCGCCCACGCGATCGTCCGATTCCCGCTTCCTTGTGAAATTAATATTCCCTCGGCAATCTTCCGCTCGATGATACCTGGTCACCTGAAATGGTACCCGAAAACGATTATGGTTTGTCTGTAATTTTCCAGATTTGATGACTTAGATTACGCGCACCTGTGCGACACCGTCGATCTCGAGGATCGGTAAACGGGGATCGAGGGTGTTTCGATGATCGAAGACTCGCGTAAAACAGACGCGAGCCGTGCGCGAGAACGAGGCGAAGCAAACAGAAAACGGGAACGGAATACGCGTCAGCGTGGCCGAAATGTTGGCAGATGTTTGCAGAGCTGGCTAATGTAATATCGTTCATCCGGAGTATCGAATGTTGCTGACACAGGGGAGGCTCCGGAGGAATACTTAAGCGACCTTTCGAAAAAGACACGCGTTAATCGCGAACGATGAAAGTATCGCTGTTGGGTTTTCATCGGACCAGGAAATACGGAAATAAATCGGTAAGATATGGGGGGATAGCGAAGAGCGAGGAAGAGATCATTAGACATCTAATTTACGCGTCGGAGAGCGATCCTATTAATCACGCGTGCTAATTAACTTATCGCCGAAGCGTACACACCCGCGGCGCGATGATCTCGCGGCGGAATATCTCGAGGAAATAATCTAATAAATACGCGGGTATCGATGCGATAATAAATTACGGCGAAGGCGCGAGGGCATAAATCGCTTTCCTATTAGCCGGCCGTGTAGGCCGCCCGCGAGCCTGTATTTCACCGATTTCCCGGGGATGCAGCTTGTTTATCGTTAATGGCCGAAGCGATCGGCCGAAAACCTGTTCCGGCGTTAACTACCTCGCCCCGCCGCGGCGTTACTTTATTGTGGCTGTTTTTCAGAATAATATTGCTATTTACGAGCCAGTACGATGGAAATTGCGATACCCCTCGGACCTTCGTGCCCCCCCGACCCCCTTCCTCCTCGACGGAGGCGCACGAGCTTCTTGCATCCGCGTCCAACAGACGCGAACTTTTTAGAAATGTTTAGAAGGAAATTGCCGAGCTTTAATTGCCGTATTTGCTGTCCCGCGAATCGTCACGCGATATCTAACAACAGATGGGGAGAATCGGTAAACGAATATCCCTGATCGAGAGTTTCTGGGATCGCGGAATCGAAAATTCGAGGCGCCGATCGTAAATTACGAATAGGGTCTTCGAGGTCTCGCGAATCGACTGTTGGCAGGGATTTTTCACAGGATCGGTAGATTAGTTTTCGAGGTCTCGAGTGTTCGACACGATCGGTAATCGAACGTTTCTCGTTGCTATTAAAGAGTCGTGGAATCGCAAAGGCAACTGGAAACATTCGTTTACTAATTACGGTCGAGGTTTTCGAGATCGATCGTTCGCGATCGTAGATCAATCTCCGAGATGGAATCGTTGATTGCAAGGACGGAATTGCTCGATTATGGAAACCAGAGACCTCGTTCGTAATCGGTGAACGAATATCTCTGGCAAAGAGGAAATCGTGAAATCCGAGATCGTCGTACCTTTGTCGTTACGTTTTCTAAAACTATGTTCGTAACGACGCTTCCTCGAACCTTGGCTGTTCTTCGTATTATCCTTCCGCCCATCGGCAACTTCCGGTGGTAGTTACAGACCGCTTCGCGGTGTCGTAATCCTCGACGATCGATCGTCATTTGCGTGATCGTCGCGCGAAGGGACTCTTGAAGATTTTACGGAACGCGACAGTGGCGATTTAGACATTGTCCTCTGTAATTTAACATGAAGCCGAAAGGTGACGACGATCCTTAACGATTTTACGATCCGCCGTTTTCGTGGGATGCTCCTGAAACGGAGTTCTCGCGTTAACCGGAACACCGCGATTTTAAATAACTTCCTTCGAGTTACCTGTAACACTCCGAGTATCTTCCTTTTATCCTGTTCTTCGAACCTGAAGAAAAATTGATCACGTTAGAGGACAACGTTTTGGCGCCAAACGTGAAATATATTTAAATTCGATAGATGCTTACCATCCTCCTATCGGTGGTTCTCCGTTGCTTTCTCGAAAGAAGATTCGTGGCGAGATTAAAGTTTAGATCGTCGTTGCCGTGTCTCGTGCTGCCGTATTTTACACAGAGGGCCTGTGGTAATTTAGTAAAATAGCCAACGGAGCGTGGCAGAGGAGATCGATTGGATCGGGATTCCGGGGACCGGTAAAAATTGAATACGACGTATTTTAATCTCGCCCGGCAATCGATTAGTCACGATCGTAGAGCAACGACCGCCCACGCGGACGGTTGCGCTATAAATACCAAGCTGTAATTATTCCTGCTTTCTTAATTTCCAGCCGCCGTAACTCTCGCGACGGCGACCATTCCGAAACGATAATCAAACCTCTAATTACCATTGCATTTTCCAACAGCCGTTTCGCCGCGCGACGACCTACTTCGGATCACCCGAGAATAGTAGCATCCTCGTTCACGAGTCCTCTCGATCTTCGAAACGGTCGCGGAGACTCGAGAGCGAGAACTGAGAGAGCTAAGACTCGAATCGACGTTCAAATTTTCGTCTCCTTAATCAGATTCCACCTGAAGCGTAGGTGAGTCGGAAGAAAGCGACTAGTACGTGGCAGAAGGTGTCCGTCAAGGCGTCCCCCGGCTGCACGTCTTGGCAAAATGGCGGTCGAATCGGTGAATCGCGGGCGGAAATCTGTGGATCGGAAATTGGATCGAACGCGACGGAGAAGTGGAACGAGTCTCTTGCTCGTCGTGGGAAGATTTTCCCGTAACTGTACCCTTCTCCCTTGCTGGAAAAAGCGTGTAACACGGATAGCCGGATCAGAACTGGTATTCCGAGATCAATATTCATCAAACTTCTTACCCTAGGTCATTACGATTTGCTTCTCCGCTCGTCCCACCTATTTTCCGCGTTCCGTTCCCGCTCTTCTTCTTCGTCAGCCTTCTTACTCGACGGCATTCTTCCAGCCGATCCAGCATCCGTCGATCCCTGAACCGTCCAGCGGCTCGTGATCCATGAATAAAATGCGGACTCGCGTCTCGTACCTCTCTCTCGGTCTTTCCTGCGACGCGACGTCCGTTGCATAAACGCTCCGCGATTATCTCGTTGTTCCACTTACCGGTGCCGTTCGTTTCCAATTTGTGCGAAAATTCGCGCGTGATCTCGCGGCGAAATTTCAAGGATTTCAGACTATGGAAATCGCCTTGATATACCCGTTTAAATGCGATTCCGCGCGTACACAGGGAGAACCGTTCCGCTTTCGTGGCTGCCCAATCGTCGATCCTTCGTAGAGACCTTAGAGAAAAATTAACGGATACGCATAAGGTATGCTGGAATTTTTAACGTCTTCTCTGGATCGAAGACGGAAAAATCGCGGAGAGCCAGGCGGATCGTAAACGAGCTAATTCGCGTCGCGGACCGGTATTGTCCCTCGAGTGGAGCCGCTCGGCAACAACAATGAACGACGGCTAATTGATTTACAAGTCGGCCGTGCTGCTCCACATTCTGCTTTATTATACCTGCACGCCGGCTCATTGACCGTGACGAAATATTTTCCCTTAATTGAATAATCAACGGTTAATCAAACGGTCGGCTCGATTAAGATAACGATCGGCCGGCCCACTTAGCGCGGCAAACGGCCGAATAGCAAGTAATTATTCACACAAGCCATCTGAATAATTGCCCGGAAAATTAAACGAGCACCAGCGTTGCCTCCTGGCTTTATTAATAGCGACACGTTTTCGACGCGAACCCCGTTTATCGCCGGACGATGACGTCCATTTGCTTGCGACCATGCGTCCCTCTAAATAAATCGCCGCAAAATCGATCTTTCGTTCTTTCGAGATCCAACCGTTGCCTCGAACGATCGAGAAACTAAGAGCGTCGAGTCGCTTCTAACTCGCGACGATTTATAAACGGAAATTCTCGTTTCGAATTTCTCCCGTTTCCTTTTCGAGATGAACGATGATTCAGAGAGATCGAAGAACCCCACGGGTGTAGGTGGAATTTCTCGTTGCAAGATTAATAGCTAATTCGCGAAATTGAAGGGTGACGCGAATCGGCAGAGTTTTCGACGCTCTTCAGAAACTTCGGGAGAAAAAATGACTAGGGAAACGAGATACAGAAGGAACGGAGCGAGTATTAACCAATTCCGTTCGATTAAAACAACAAAGTCGGGGAACGGCAAGAAGTCTGAGGACCGTCTCGACAGACTTGTTCACGTGGCGGGAACTCGTGCTTGCTTCGTCACCCTCCAAGCCACAATTTCTTCACACTAATTACCGATCCGTCCCGCCACCTGACAAGCGAGAATGTGTGAAAGACACGGGGAACCCGATCCGTAGCGAACTAGTCGCTAGCTCCTCCTGATCGACGACAATCCTCCTAGCCGCCGATCTATGGTTACCCTCGGAAGAGATTTACGAACTTCCGAACGTTTGGATTTCTTCGAAAAATCGTATTTCAAAGTTCCAACTGACCGTTGGAATAAAATTTGATCGACAGAGAAACTCGAAGTTCTACTCGGAAATAAATCGATCATTTTCATCAACCTTTAATTAGGATTTCCTCGAGAAACTAAAATTTTCGACCAAGCTTGAAGCACGGAGAATAGGTGTTATGTCTGACGAGCCGGAATTGTCCGGATGTTCTTGCGCGATCTCGGAATCCGAGAGGGAAACGATAGCATCGATGGAACCTGCGCGATTGGTTCGGGCCGGCCGGATCGAGATAGAGAGATCGATTTACGTGAATAATGAGACGGGGAAGAAAGTTGCTGGCCGATAAATTTAACGCGTTACGGAACCGCGACCGGGGCTCTCTGCCGAAGAACAGGAGTGTTCCACGTCGTTAGACGCCGAGGTTACGTCCTGGGCCCGGAGAGTCCCATGGTGGTCCCCTCGACCAGGTGGCCGGCCCCCACCGATGCTAACTAATTAAATCATGAAAAAGGCGGTGAACGTGCGTCCTACAGTTTTTACGAAATTAATAAACCGGAACCACCAGTGGTTCTCAGGGTCTCCTTTGCTTTGTCCTGCCTGTTCCACTCGGAGGAAAGCGCGCGGAGGCAACGAATCGGAGTTATTCTCGCGGATGAAGCGAGAAAACGCTCGCGCGTTATCGGAATCTCGCCACGCGAGAAGTTGCCGCGAAATCGAAGGTTGTCAACAAGTCCGGGTATCGAAGTTGTTCTCCGTGGAGACTCTCGAGGTAAGGTTCAATCTCTCTGGTGAGGCTCGATCGGTTTCATCGGCGGATAAACGATATCGGATGAATCGCAGGGTGTAAAATCGGATGTGGATGGATCGCGCGGTGAGAGGTTTGGAGCGTTGTTAAAAGCGTGATAAATATGTTTAACACCTACTTTCGAGTTAGCCGGCATGACGGTACGGAAAGAAGCGATCGCTGGCAAAAACCAGCGATTCCATCCTCGATCATCCACCTGGTCGTTTGCATCCCCACGGCGCGCACCTCTTTCTTCTGCCTCTCCTCGCGCCGCGTCCAATCGATAAAGAATTAATCGAGGTGACCATGGTTCCCCGATTTCTTCTACGGAAACCACCGGACGGACCACCGCCTCCTAATGCCTCGGCTGATCCATGAAATCCTCCGGAACTACGAACCTGTAACGATCCGCCGATCTTTAACCGATTTTCAACCGCTCCGAACAGACCGTTTCCTGACCATTCCTTTCCATTCCGTCTCGCCGCTGTTCCGTAAATTTAAATCACTTTCCCGAACCTTTCCCGGGTACCCTGAACCCGTTTCGCGGTCACGGGAAGACGAAAACGGAGAGGAGGGAGGAGAGAAATATTTACAAAAAGAAAACACCCCGAGGGAATGGATGAAAATGGCGGAGAAATGGAGGAAAAACATGAATGGCGGCGGATCGGACACAAATCATGGTAACGCAAGAACGTCGGAGGATTCTCGATCGAGGAAGAACAACATCGAACGACAACCCCGTCCGTGTTCCGGAGAAAAGATGATCGGCGAGGGTGAAACGAGTTATCCTCAGCCGGGCATCCACGACTCGTCGAACGCGCGATGGGAATAAAATGTGAAACTGTAAATTGTGCGTGGAAGAATCGGTCCCTGGGCGGTCGTGGCGGTCGACCGTGCTTCTGCGGGCCGGGGGTTGAAAGGTAGAGCGCGACCCACCCCACCGCGAGGGTTGATCCGCCGTTGGACCAAGGGCTAGCGGAAGAAACGGAGGAAGGACGATTTAAATGCGCGTTCGAGCGATCGAACAGCGTTCGGGGGTGGAAGTAGGGGTGGAGTCACGGAGGAGCTGGGAATTTGTTAGGTTATGTCGGAGATCACTCCCTAGCGAGTATGAAGAAAGATTTCTTGGTTCGGACCGGTGAGGGGCGAAAGAGAGGGGCTGGTTCGGGGGCTGTACTCTCGCGACAGCGAGTTCCAGGGGGTTGTTCGCGTTCTGGCTGGAAGAGGAAGCTCGAAGGGCGGCGAGGATGGAACACGTTGCCAGGAATATAAAGCGAGGGATGAAAGAGACGGCGGTCACATATGCGACTCGTAAAAGCTCTTCTGAAAAGCTGCATCCGTCCACCAGGGAACCTGCCTCTGGAACTCGGCCTGTCTTACATTTCAATGACGAAGCCCGGGTGTCGCCACCGTGTTTCCAACAGAGGAGAGTCGCACTGGGTCTGCCTGTTTCCTCTCTCTCCCTCTTTGCTTCGTTATCGATAGGTATACTCGCGAATGTCGGTTAAAGCGCAACGATAAAATTCAGAGGAACGAAACCTCGGTATGTATGTTATCGCGAGATTATGTGTCTCATTTTCAGACCGAATGTTTGTTTCTTTGATCTTGTCTTTGTAATCAATCAGCCAATTAGTGGATGTTTCATTTTCATCACCAAGATCCTGATGCTTTACGTTGTTCCTTCAAAGACGCATCTGTGTTCTATGTAAACCTACGCTTGCCATCTCGAACCCTTAAATTTGAATTACAAAATCGAGGTGAGAATTGGAAAGACTCTTTTTTTGTTCGTAGACGTTCGATCGTCTATTTCGATCATTGGAATCGTCGCGGTAATCGAAGGGACATGTCAGCCGAAGACGCGAGTGGCAGGATCCGCGGCGACATCGGTTTCTATGGAAACGTACAAAAGGCACGTCTAAGCCCGGAGGGATCTAGCGATATCGGCGAATATTAAGAAATAGCTCTCGACCGGCATTTCGTACATTTGCGGAGAGAGAACGAGCCATTCGTTTGCCGGCTAGAACGAGGTGCTGTCTATGCATGGCACGCCGGCACCCACATCCGACCGTCCCATAAATAATATCTCTCTCTCGGCCCTCTTCCCACTCCCTTTTCCTCCCTTTCCCTCCCTTTCCCTCTCTAGTCTCGCGGCTCGCCCGAGACCCGTATCTCTTTCTCCATGCGCGTCCTATTCCGCGCGAAAAGCACGTAATTCAGGCTGGAAAATCGAGATACGTGCCTCTCGATCGCCTCTCCATGTATCGGCTATTTTAATTCCGCACCGCGCCAGCTTCTCTCGTCGCTGTCTCTTCGAATAGGTCCAAGCTTCCTCCTAAATTTTCATCCCCGGCGAATCGGTTCACAAATTTAAGAAAAAATCGACCAACTTCTCGAACTCGAAAATTGCAATCCGTGTCGCGCGATGCTAAAAATTTGATTATGTATTGGGTCGTTTGGAAAGTCATTCGTTTTTATTTTCTTTTCTTTTATGTGACTGAAATGTGAAGTTAATTGTGCAAAAAAATGCAATTAGGTTCTCTGTGAGAAAAAGCAAAATGACTTTCCGAAAACCTAATATATTTCGCTTTATATTTTTCCCGGATAATCAAACTTGGAAATTTTCGATTTTCGGTGAAATTATTTCGTTATTCGTTGTTTCTCGCGGGAAGATTCCTCGATGGCGAGCGAATTTATCATCGAACGGCGACAAGCCGCGTGTTTTTTCCCGCGACGAGGCGGACAATTCCTTACGGAATTGTCGACCGTTTAATCGTCCATTTCCACCTGTCAGCCCCGTGCCGATGGACTCTCGCGAGGAGGAGCTGTATCCTGGAAGAGAGAGTCGTAAGAAGACGCAGCCGGGGAGAAAGAAATTCGAGCGTTCGTCGGCGGGCAACAGAGGCGGATTATGGGGCGCATACTACTACGGGAAATAAAAATCGCTTCCGCGCGGCTGGACGCGCGGGAAAACACAGAGGAAGAGAGACGTTGCTCGTCATGGAGCCGGGGAATCACCGGAAGATGTCCCATGGAAGCTCGAGGACGGGGCCGCGTGACAATAAGCGTTCCGTGGTCACTGCA
>NW_027471314.1:0-26849 GCF_051020765.1 Lasioglossum baleicum
CAAACTCGATTAGAGAACGTAGTAGAACGCGGATGTCTATATTTTCTCTCGAAAACGAACGACGACGCTTCGTTCGAAAATATCCAAAAGCTTCGGATTCGCGATTTATTCGAGCGTCTTTGGTTTCCGCAGGTACGGGAAGAAACATCAGGCATTTGCCCTGCGTGTCTCGAAGAACCGGCGAGACCGGGGTTTGTATGTTCGCGTTCACGTGTGCAAAGGCAAATGGCACGCATCTCGGCACCTGCATCGATCGCTTCTACTTCGGTAGTTGCTGCAAGATAGACGAAGAACCGGACATTTTCCCTCAAGACAACAGCATCGACGATGGCCCGCCAGCGAGGCCGTTCGTCACCACCCATGGGCCTATCGAGAGTAACGACATCCCCGAGTACTTCTCCAGGCCGAAGCCGATCAACGAGAAAAAACCACCCGAAACGTACTCCACCGAGGTAAGACCTTTTCACCACACCGGCTTTTCCTCCACATTCTCGAGATCGTTTCCGCAAAATTCCAGGTTCTTTCGGAACACGCTTTCCTACGATAAGCTATACGCGCGACTTTAGATGAAATACGAAAAGCGATAAAACCGTTCGATGAAATAATCGAAATCTTCTTTCTTGTAATTACTTAGGAAACGAGCAGTACGTACACTACTCAGAGTATTCGCACGCAAGCAACCACCGTAAAAGAAACGACAAAACTCGTAACGAAGAAGCCAGTACCGACGACCGTCGAAACGACCACGCAACCGGTTCGATTATCGACCTTTCAAACCGTGCAGAACTCATCCAAGGAGGATTCGACAACGAAAAGTCCGCCAAGAATCACGACCGGTGCGGCACAAACGTCGGAAAAACCGTCCAGCACGATCATGGAAATCGCGAGCACGGCGAACAAATCTTCCATCTCGAACTCGTCGATCTCTCACAGGCCGACCACGCTGGAAACTGCGACGAGACCGTCGTACACCACGCAATCGGTTCCTCAAACGACCAAACCGATTACCAAAAAGCCCATTCATTCGTCCACCAGTCAGAGACCGACGCATCCCACCACGCATAAACCGATTCACTCGACCGTTCACAGGCCTACGGACGCGACAATCACGCCTAAACCTCTTCAATCGACCACCGAGCGAACCACCGAGACGACAACCTCGAAAACCGTGATTACAACCACCCAGAGGGTTACCCCGATTACCAGATTCCCGCCGAGAAATGCAACCACTCCGAGACCCGTAGCTCACGCCACTACCACCAGGAAACCTATTACGAGTACCAAGAAACCGGTAACGAGTACCAGCACCAGAAGACCGACCCTCACCACGAAGAAACCGAGCACGGTCACGAAGAGGCCTACCATCGCCGCGAAACCGCCTCTCACCTCCAGTTTCGCTGCCTCCTCGTCCACCACGACGACCAAACCCATCCTTACCTCCGTCAAACATCCACCGACCATCGCGACCACCACCGAGAGCGTCTCCCTTTCCACCGAGGCGAAACCTTTCTCCACCTCCAGCACCGAAGGAACGACCGTACAGAAATTCACGACCATCGCCGCGACGAAACCGTCGCAGAAAATCAAACCAACGACGACTCGAACGACGACTCGAACGACGACACGAACGACGACCTCGAAACCAGCGACCACCGCGCCGAGGCCCAAACCACCGAAGATCAACGCGACCACCTCGAATCCGGTCTCCAAGCCGGAATACGTGACGACCACCGAAAAAACGGGACCTTTGACGTCGATCAATGCTTCTACCGTTGCTATTACGAAACCTAGGCCACCGGTAGACTCGACGAGTCCTACCGAGCCATTGAGCAAGCCTACCGGAAAGCCTTCTTCGACCACCATCCCGACTATACTCAGCACCACCGTAACGGATACCGGTTTCGTCACTTTGTCTTCCACCGACGCACCTGCCGCTACCTTCGCCTATCTTCCCTCGACCAAGGTGCCACCACCGGTGATCAACCAAACCCTCGAGGACATGTCTCACACCACTTACGCGCCAGGAATCGTCACGTGGACCTCGAGTTCCGACGACACGACCACGAGGACTCCGGAGATATCCTCGACGACCACCACGCAGATAGGTGAGTCGATAGTTAACCAACGTTTCGCCCAACCACTCTGATAAATTGAATTATTTATCAATAACGGGACGCGCGGGATACGCATGCGTAATTCGATACGCCGATTCAATTAAGCCGCGTATGATGTAATTGGGTAATCTAAATTTTATATAATTGGTAATTAACCGTACGTTTGTCGGCGGCGTACGAGATTAGTTCGAACGCGGCCGGCGGGACATTTGCATTCCGCATTCGCATGCCGAACGAAAACTGTTCCCGGCGCGCGGTGAAATCGAAGAAAACGGATATCTATTGTATAACGCGAGGCTGTTGTCGCCAGTAGGAAATCATCCTGGTGGCGATTCACGTCGAGCCGTACGCCTCTTGCATTAACTAGCGTTAAAGGAATCGCGGCAGCTTCGCGAATTTCATCGATAACCCGTCTCGCTAATTGTCCCGCGATTATCCGTGTATCCGCGTATTCGCGATCGGACGATACGTTTGAAAAAGAAACGTAGAAGCAGGCTGATTATCCGAAATTCGAAGCAATTATCGAACAACCGATGCGCGATATTTCCGACGTTTCCGTGATCGATGATTCCGACTCGTTAAGACGTTTCTAGAAAAACCTCTCGGGCCGGTAATGAATTTCGTTGCTTTGATCGCGAAACGAGATAAGGTATGCCTTGCAAATGTAGTTCATCGTTGTAATTTTCGCGCGTAACGCTTTGCGGTTTGCTCGGTGTCTCGGCTCGCGACGAAAGGCGAGAGGCGAGAGGCGAAAGAAACTCGGTAAAACAGAATTTCTCTACGAGACGCGTTAATCGCGCGGCGGAATTGTAGTTTATTAAACGAACTGAAAGGTCGCATCCTCGGCGCGTCGATAGCAGATGAAATTCTGTTGCGTCGGAACGTTGTAACGGTTTAAACCGTCCACCGTAATCTTACCTCTCGAATGGCTTCGCCAACAGCATCCAGCCTCTTCCTATCTCTCCTCTCCTTTCCCGTTGCGATTTAAACCAGTCGAATTATTTTCCGATAACTGCACTCTGTTCTAGTTCTACCTGGCACCGTGCTTTCAATTATTTTATTCGTTGCATCGCGGATACCGCGCCATTCCTCTTCCCTCTCACCGACCAATAACGCCTTTCCCGCTAATTTGTAGATCAAACGGAAAGCGAATGGACTCCCATAACCACTCCGGACGGTTGGATCATGATCCAGTCGCCTACCACCAAAAAGCCGCAAATAATGGAAGAGACCACCGATAAACTTAACACGGAGTCCACGCTGCAATCGACAACTTCCGGTACGACGATGCCCCGCAATATCCCAATATTTTCACCGTTTTTTCCTCTTTTTTCGATGAAAAACCCGTTATTATTCAGTTAAGCCAACAACGGAAACCAGTACCGAGCATGTGACCAAGAGACCGACTATTTTGACGACCTTATCCTCGATCGCCAGCGTAACGATAGACACCGAACTTCCGGTACCAATGGAAACCCTTAACATGTCGGATTACAAGCAAGGTGAGTTCAGTTGGTAAACCGATAAAAAAGAAAATCACCTCCGTTTTCCACGATTCGATAATTGACGAAAATATTTCCTAATTCTATGAACGAAAACTTTCGTTTCGGTTTTTGTCTTTTTTCTTTTTCCTTTCTCTCTCTCTCTCTCTCTCTCTCTCTCTCTCTCTCTCTCTCTCTCTCTCTCTCTCTCTCTCTCTCTCTGTCTCTGCGATCGCAAGACGATTCGCGCGTTGAAAAAGATAAAACTCGCTGTGTTTTTCCGTCAACCAGAATGTCGTGACGAAGAAGGAATCTGTGGTCGATAATATAGAAACCTGAATATTATCGAATCCGATTGTAATTCACGATTATGAGAAAGAAAAGAGATAAAAGCATCGGTAAGCATGCTCGCGCGAAGCAAAGGGAATTATGCGTAGTAGCATTGACGTATCGTTTCCATTCATGTTTCTGCTGGCTCGTGAATAACTCGTCGGGAAGTTCGCTGGCTGGTTGAACGCGGAGAAGAATCGTAAGCATAATTCGAACGATGAGAGAAATAAGAAGGTGCTCGGAAGGGACGGTCGCGATGATACCGGTTCATCCAGTCGGACGGATATAGAAGACCCGTTCTCCAACATGGCTGTGTCAATGAGACTCGCGAATTTGTTGAAGGGCTTGAATTCGACGATGTTTGTTCTTGCAGTGTGCGGAAGAAGATTGTTTCCGGAATCACGGATCGTCGGCGGTAATCGCAGCTCGTTTGGAAAATGGCCATGGCAGGTGAGTGCAATTCGCTAAACATTTCCGAATTTTCGAATTTTGATTATTATCTGTCCGATTATTATCCGTTATCGAACATTCAGGTATTTCCAAGTTATTCACACGTGTTACGTAATAGCATCGTATACTCGTAACACGAAGAATCGCGTTATACGCGTATAGGTGTGTTTGGATTTCCCGGCTCGAAGCGTGTTCGCATAATTGACACACAGAGTCGCGTGCGTTATAGCTGTTCGTTAAACCAGACCAATATTTTCTTTTGCAGATCTCGTTACGACAATGGCGAACATCGACGTATCTGCACAAATGCGGCGCGGCTTTGCTGAACGAGAATTGGGCCATAACGGCGGCACACTGCGTCGAAAAGTTGGTATCGCGTTCCTCATCGCGATTACCCTCCTCGATGTTACTTCGTTATCCTTTCTAATTCGATCGACGGATCGATTCGATCTGTTACGTTGACGCTTCCTTTAACTTACAGCGTACCACCGAGCGATCTGTTACTGAGGATCGGCGAACACGACCTCGCGAACGAGGACGAGCCTTACGGTTATCAAGAGAGAAGAGTTCAAATCGTGGCTAGTCACCCGCAATTCGATCCTCGGACGTTCGAGTACGATCTGGCGTTGTTGCGATTCTACGAACCTCTGTTGCGTTTCAACCGAACGTTCTGCCCATCTGTTTGCCGGACGACGACGAGAGCTACGTTGGTCGGACAGCTTTCGTCACCGGCTGGGGTCGACTTTACGACGGTACCGATACCTTTAGTTCGCCGATCCGTTTATAATTTAAGCGATAACTCGACCGATAGACTGACCGAAATTTAATCGTCAGAGGGTCCGTTGCCGTCTACCCTTCAAGAAGTGGCGGTGCCAGTGATCAATAACACAATGTGCGAGGCTATGTACAGAAATGCCGGATACATCGAACACATTCCGCACATCTTCATTTGCGCCGGTTGGAGAAACGGAGGATTCGATTCGTGCGAGGTATACTCGGTTTTTTAAGAGACGAGGCGAGAGACGGGATTTAATTCTTTTAACCTATTATTCGATATACCGTTGCAGGGTGACAGCGGAGGACCAATGGTGATTCAAAGAGCACGGGACAAACGATGGATTCTAGCCGGAGTGATCAGTTGGGGGATCGGCTGTGCAGTACCAAACCAACCAGGAGTTTATACTCGTATCTCCGAATTTCGCGAATGGATAAACCAAATTCTTCAGTTCTAAGTTCCGCGGCGACGTAGTTTCGCGACTGATCATTTGGTGAGAACCACCGCGAAGGGACACGATTCGAACGTTGATTTCGAAGAACGTACGAGTTGAATATAGCAAAGTCTCCACGTGTACATAATATATTTTATGCGAATCGCACGCAACGACGGTTTTTCTCGAGGAAAACTTTGCTCATAGCGAATATTAAAGGGAAAGAGTATGTACCCGCGCGAAATACTTCCGCGAAATTCCATGGGACACGGTATCGGCTAGAATTAACGTTTTGTACATTGTGATATATTCATGTGACATAACGTTACGCCATTACTGATCACGCGTAGTGGACTGATTGCATCAATGGCTCATCACGCGTGCATGCAAACGCGTGTTACGTTGTTTCAAACGGGACACTGTGCACAAACGTTCCCGAATAACTAGCACCATCTTTCGCTCGTATCGCTTCAGCCCCCGAACAACCACCGAGTCGATAGAATAGCGTTCTACGATGCCAACGGTGTTCTCGTTACAAATCTTAAATGATAATGATACGCGCTAGCGATAAAGTTAATTTAATACCTGGATTACGCCAACATTACCTGAACGAAGCGTACATACCGACTGATGATAAAACCAACTTCTCGGAATGTTTTCACACGAGTGAGAGAACGTTCGCGAGACTAGATGCAATTAAATATCCTAACGTTTAAACTTTACGTCTCGTAAAACTTCGCGTATCGGTGGTCGATAAGAAATGACAGCTACGAAGAATCATTAAGGAACGAGATACTTGTATTCGACCGCTTCCTCGTCTTTTCGAGCCCCGTTTGTTATGTCTTCCAACACCTTACCCGTTGAAAACCTGTTAATACCGCGCAACTTGATCTAGTATATTATACATTCCGATGTTCCACCGTTAATCGCTCGAGTAATTCGAGTAATTCGAGCGATTAACTTATAAACGTTAGAAAGATAATTAGGACAAGTATCCTAGGATTCGGATGATCGAAGATCGAGATATACAGATATCGTAAGTGGTTCTACGTGTTCTTCGCTTTGATACTAAACGATACTGTTTGTACAGACGGTGACAGCTTATCAAAGTGTAAGCGATAAATTAATTATTTCGCTCGATCGGTTTAACGTCGAACAAGAACGATGTGTTCAATATCTGTACCTTTCCGTCACAATCCAACCTGTTATATCATGGGACGCGTTGTAACGAAATAACGACACAGCTGGCATGCCAGAAAGTCAATAGGATCTGATGATGACAAGAAGGACGAACACGTTTCCCGTTGCGCGAACGAAATTGCCCGAAAGCAAGAAATTATTTATTTAATTTATATGAAAATTCGTATATGTATATACATGCGTGCGTAGACATGTGACACGCACGCACGTATAGTGTACCGTATATGCGAAGAGATAATTTATTAATGTATGTATAGTTCGGGTGAACGAAAATACAATGCCCGAGCTTGTAAATACTCGATCGATTAGTGGTGCGTGTTGTACTCTATTACACATTGTTATTTTTTTACTGTTTTACTGTCCCTTTCACGTTTCTCCCTCGGTGTCTTTGTATTTACCAATCGAGTATTAAAAAGAACAAAAAAATCGATGCTCTCCATCGGGAAAAGGCTCAGTGATTACCCGCTCGTCGAATGCAATTCCTCCATCCACTTTGTTTGTCCTGTCAACCAATCTACGTGGGCGTTGATGTTTGCTCGATCAGTCTCGAGCGAGAATTTCAACTTTACCTACACGCAACGCCCACCCCATCGGCTATAAACACATCGACTATCTGGTAAAATTCGAGAACAATCGGACGATTTATTTGTCGCGGTGTGCCGCCGTAAACGGAGGACGATTATCGAAAACGAGTAGCGCCAAGAAGCGTTTAATAGAAAAGGAAACTCGTCGGCGATGCGACACGTGCCAAGGAGACTTAATCTCGATGCTGATTAGAAAATTAAAACTCGTCTCTTGAATTTTCGGGTTTCTTTTTATACGGTGCGTGGATACAGGGTGGCGAAAATTCCCGTGAAATTCGAAGATCAATCATGAGATTAATAAAAAAGGAAACTCGTTGGCGAAGCTACAGGTGCTAAGGAGACTTAATCTCGGTGCTGATTAGGGAATTGAAACTGGTTTCTACGATTTTCAGGAGCTTTCTACGGTGCGTGGATACAAGGTGGTAAAAATTCCCGTGAAATTCGAAGACTCCCTTTTAAATCATGCGTTACGCCGCGTTTACGTAAAGCAACTTGCTCTCGTCCGTGTCGATAATGAAAAACGATCATAAGGAGCAGACTTGGTCTACTTTCAATCGGTATCGAAGCAGATACGAGTGTTTCTGTTTAATCGCGAGTCACCTGGTACGAGACATCCTCGGTGCAAATGGAAGCTGAAGATTAACCGGACGAGTCGGTTTTTCTGTCGCGTCGGTTACGACGAATCACTCGTTGTATTATTATAGTTAACGCGGAAAGGTCAGCGAATCGGCGATTAATTGAAACGTTGTTCTATTAACTACAGGATATCAACCAGTTTGCGAGCCTTTTCTTTTGCATTTCTTCTCGTCGCGTTCGTCGCGAGCGATACGCACCCGATCGACGAAACACGCAGAGACAAACGTTAAAAAAAAAGAATAATCGCGGTTTAACGCTCGACTGTTGTCTCGATTACCTGTTCGCGTTTCGACCAGTTGCCGGAGCGAAACCACGAGAAATCGATGGTAAATTAGGCGGTTCGGCTGAACGTATAATAGAACGGAAGCATCGATTCGTGAAATTTATAAACGCGCCGAGTGTATTTTCCCGAGCGGTTAAAAATACACCGCTATCAACCCGTGTTATTATCTTTTTTATCAACCGTATAAATCATTTTCGACCTCGTCCCGATTCCGGCAATTATACCGATAACCTCTTCGAAATTATGAAGTTTTTTGTTTACCCGATCGGAGCTGTCCGGTAATCGGCCGGATCGTTCAGTTTTTACAGTTATCGATAGTTCCGACGATCGAGCCGCTCTCGGTTCTTCCAGATAACGAAAGAAAAAAGAAAGGGGAGAGAAAAGGAACGGAAGATGTACGATGATCGTTTTCTCGCCTTAAATATAGCCTGGCCTAGAAAGAATCGCGGTTTTTAGACTCGGTCGAACGGGGCAAACAGATCGTCGCGCCCAATTGTGCCGCGATGTCGTCGAGAATGGAACTCTCTCTCCTTTCACGCCGTTTCGTCGCTACGTGAATCGTGAATTTTGACTTTGGACTTGGCTGCTCGACCGCCGCCGAGGCGACTACTTTCCTAAATTCTTCTCCGGTCTTTTCTTTTACTTCCTCCTGTCGCCTTTCCGTCTAATCCACATACCGCACCGTCCGTTCAACGATTCCGCGAACGTTTTCGTCGGCGAAGCGAGCCGCGACACTCGCTACCAGCCGAACCAGCTAGAAAAGTAAGCGCGGTTAAAACGTTCGCGTCGCATCGGTGACTTTTTGCTCGTCGCGCGAGTAAAAAGAAAAGAACCAGGGAGGGGGCAGACCTATATCCGCGGGATGTTCCTTTCGCGAACGTTCCCCTGCTGGTTCTCCAAGCGATGAAATTTCAATTTCGACGATCGTTTGGTCGGTTGGAAAGAGGCGAGAACCCCGGCGAAGATCACGCGTGAAATCGTCTCCTCGCTTTTGCCGTTTACCCCGGCGCGCGGCTAGTTCTTATCGTTACTCCAGATACCGCGTACCGTTGCCCGGCGCGAAGTAATTTATTTTAATTTCATGGAAAAGTGAGTAATTTAAATGTCTGGCCCCTCCTTGTATCGTATAACCTCTAATTGGAACGGTAAGAGAAGAATGTAACTGTTACAAACCGCGCGAAATACCGGTAGTGTCTCGAAAAACGATAATCGTTGGTAATTCCTCGGTGAGTTTATGGTATCCTGCCGTGGTCCAGGCCGGTCGTAAAATCACGCGGGTTTCTCGCGTGCGATAAGAGACGACGAACGAAAAGGTAATCCGAAGGGATTCGAGAGATAGGCTGGATAGGAAGCAATCGAAAATGTCACAGGCGTGACGGCTGGTGGATGGATGTTACTGGACCGGGTTAAGTGGCTTTGGAGAAAGCCAGCTACCTCCGCCTTTTCCTTATGAAGTCACGAAACCGTGCGGGTAGCAGGTAGCCAGCCATTGACGGCCTTCACCCGTCCATCCTCTCGCGAACCATGCAAATTTCTGCTTACGCGATACACACCCATCGCGTAAACGCACCACGCTCCGCGGGATTCGGACCGTTTCATCCGAGCCGTTTTATCGCAAGACTCTCGAGTTCTCTTTTTCCCTGCCGGGGCTGGTTTGACAAAAGGAAAGCGGCAGGGCCGCGGCGTCGCGTGATATTGCGAATCAGCATGCAAACAGAGTGCGGAAAAGTGGTACGCTGGAAGGATGTTGTCCGGGCTAGAACGAGCGAGACGACGCGGAGGAGGACGCGATGCGTCGGCGCGTAGCGCGCCGCTGCGCCCTGATCGATCAACAGATTTCGTTCGGATCGCCGTCACACACGGGCAGGGTCATGGTCTGACCTTAGTAGCCTGGAATGACGTCACCTCAGCTTCGTCCACGCCATTCTACTCCAACTATTGTACCTACGCTGAGATTTTACTTGCGTAATTAAGAGTCAAGGACGCTCGCCGGTTATTAAAATAACCGTCGTACGTTTCTCTCGTGAGATTACGGACAAGTTCGCGATACTTTTCTCTAGACTCGAGTGTGCAACGAGGGAAAAATGAAAAAGGAAAACACGCGGGACTTTCTAATCGTGGATCGATATCGAAGAGGTATTCGTCGAGAATTCGGAAAAGAAAACAGCGAGATTTCCGATGGTTTTTTTTCTTTTTTTATTTATTTTTTTTTTCGGTGGAAAAATTGCGAAAGAGTGAACGGCGAAGAAGAAAGGTTATCTCGCGTGTTGGTAAGCCTCGAGAATTCGTATGAGCAACGGTAAAGAAAAATGATGTGCGGAACGTGAAAAGACCCGGCTAAATTCTGACCTAGTTTCGTCAAGCGTGTCCTGGGTCATGACCATCGATTGTTTCTCCTCGCTCCTTCTCGCAGGTGCCTTCCCATGGTTATGGGGTCACGACCCAAATGCTTTTCGGATCTTTACATGGAAGTAGGCGCTATAGCTACCAGTCGGAATTTATGGCGGTACACAGACGCGTTGTCCAAACACGTTTCGCTGTCATTCGCCAATGTAGGTGTTACCATTGCGAGTGTTTCGCAACCCCGTCCTCCTCGATTCGCGCTATTCTCCAGCTTATCCTCCAACTATCCTCGAACCGCCGATACGCGCGATGTTCAATCTGGATGGATTGTTTATTTATAAGACACGCAGGCGATTCTTTCATGCTTATTTTTACGTAACGAATACGCTTCTCTCTCGTTTCTTTCACTGCCGCCTCGATTTCCTGCGGTAACAGAAGCATTCCGTTCGGCGATCGTTACGCCATAAACGGTTAATTGCTGTAACGACGTTAATTAAGAAGAATTTGTCAGACGTTACGACGGTATCATCCGCGGATTCACCAAGGTGTGAAATCTATTTGAAAACAGCCGAGGTTCTAACCTACTTGACGAAAGTCACGATCACGGTCAAACGTTCGTGGCGTTCCTATACGTGTCGCGTCCTAAAAGAAAAGGCGAAAAATCCTCTCCTATTCGCGGGAAAGATTAATTGCCCGGGCCGAGGATCTATCGCTTCTTTTCACCGATCGATTCGAGTATCGCGGAGTAACCGTGCGAATAAATAAGCAATCGTTTTTCATCGGCGCTTAACGAGAGCTGACAGAAAAATACACCGACTTTGTTCATAAATTTCCATTCTGCGACGCTCGGACGGTGCCGAACAGTAATTCCATCCGGCAGGTATCCGCCGGTTAATTATACTCTCGGCCAGGGCATTTCTAAATAAATGGGATGCCACGGCATCAAAGAAAACATTGTGCGCTGAAAGGTACAGGTCCTGGCCTACTTGCGACCAGTCACGTTCACGATCAAGGATTGAACTTTATCCGCTCTCTAAAGGTATACACACAACGGTAGCCGCGTCTGAAATGCATAATTATTCCGGAAGATCTACTACCGTGCAGGTACGATCGTTGTGCGTTATAACGACAGGGCAAAGGATGTTAGACGAGATGTTATCCGAAAGAATTCTTAGTCGCAAGGCGAACCGAAGGTACCGTAAAAGCTGGCTTGGCCAAGTTTGACACACTTTGCCACTTTGACCTCGCGAGAGATTTAGAGCCTCGGATTTGTTGCGATACTTCGAACGGAAATTTCTGTTTCGACCAGAGAAAACGGCACGGGAACGTTGGCTTTCTTCGAGCGATGTTTACCCCGAGGTCTCGGCGGAAATAGGTAGACGCAAACAATCCGCACACTGCTTTACCGAAAATTTCTAGGCGTATACCTGCAACGAGGGAAATTGCTCGGTAGCCGTGTAGAAATCCAACGACGCACTGTCATTCCCTCGTCAGTTCGAAATGATAATTATCGTGTTCTCGTCGCGGTATCGCCGCGACATCCACTTCTTAATGTTCCCATGCCCGACGAGGTTTAATTTAGAATTACGGAACTTTGAGGCGATAAATGGATTCGACGGGATTCGTCATAAGCACTAGGCACAGGTTGACGCTCTGACTCCGAAACGAGGTGAAATCCGATTAATTGAGATTCTCGATCGCGTTGTCCCGCTGTTCCTTTGTATCGGTTTCCCTTTTGTTCCAATTTCGTACATAAATTTGTCACCGCGCCGACGTGTAACATTTATTAAGCAACTGTCGCGAGAGACTGGCGAATACGCTTGATTAACAGCAGACAGCGAGGAGTAGAAATTTCGAATCAACACCATCGACGATATTCGTTAGCCTCGATGAAAGTTGTCCGGTTAATTTGCCCGAAAATACTTCTTCTAGAACGCTTTGATCAATCGCGTCAGCCGAGAAACGAGTATTCTCTTCGCTTCCTATTTTGTCAAATGACCGGCGAGAGAAATTTTGCTGTTTGCCGCAAACGTTTAAATAAAGAAGACAGTTACTTAAACACTACTCTCCTGTATAAACTTGGTTATATTTAGCAGCTCTGTCCCATAATTTCCGCCTATGAAATCTGTCTCGTCCACTGGCAATTCGCGAGTAATTCTTTCGTATCTCGATCAAAAGACAGAGAAGAAAGATAATGGAAAATCGAGGAGCGATATTAGGTTGTCTCGAGTTGGAAAAGAGAGTCAAGAGGAAGGATAGTGGCGGATCGGGTGGAGCGAGAGCAGGGTTAGATGTTCGCCCTGCAAACTATCGGAGGAGCTGCTAACTCGACGTCTCTCCTTTTAGATTGCTCCGGTCTCCGCGTGAACCAGCGGATAAGCGAGTGGAGGTCGAATGCATGGCGATAGGTTTGCTGAATGGACAGATAGAAGCAAGAGCCGATGAGTACGAACGACGATGCCGATGAGTAGGACAGTGTGTCGCTGTCGTGCGCGTTGGGCCTCGTTCTTCTCCACGTGACCTGGTCACTGGCCCACTTTGATTTCTCCTGATTCGTTCTCTGTCTCCGCTGCATCTGTCTCTCTCCTCTCCCCGGTGCTCGCTGCTCGCTCCTTTCCGTCTTCGAACACGGTCCCCACCTCTGCGATCGGCGATCGGTCTTCCTGGCCACGCTACCTCCACCATAAACGACATCCACCACTGTTCGTTCCTCGACCACCACCACGATTCCTCCTCGAAGGGCGCCGCTTATGACTTAGCCATGCGATTCCAGCACATGCCGTGGCACGAGGTACAACAAGCAGGCAGGTACCATCCAGTTCGCTAACCAGATGGACGAACGGTGCGCGGAAGAGATCGGCATTAGAATCGCGTGAAAAGTTCAATCGAACAGGTTCGCCGGTCGTAGCTCCGAGTGTCCTACGCTATCGGCTCTCGACTAGCTTTCAAACCTAGCCCGAGCTCTCGAGATTAGAATATCGGATGCTGCCCAGTATGCTTTCATGATCGACCTTTCGATCGATATCGACAGTGTGTCGTGGATTGTATTTAGCTGGATCTCTGGTTAGATCAGTGCGCCTTGTCGTCTGGCTGGAAACTTTGGCTTCTCTCTGTTAACATTGCCAGGGTTAGCCGGTATATGATCGGCAAAGCGGGAAACGCGGACGAAGGAAAGGAAAGTGGAGGAAGTTTAGTGAAGAAGTGCGACGCATATAGGAACTAGGGTGACCACGTGTAAACTTGGCAAGAGACGTTCGTGTGACGTGAGAAAGGTCGTGTTCCCTATCGGTGAACGACCAACGAGACTTCTCTCGAGGATTTAACGCAACGTTATGAGACGGGTTTAACGAATCGATGAACGTCTCACGGTTAATACGTCACATGGTAAGTGTGCTTAAAAAATAATTTCTCCGCCACACCTGACCGCGGTTCGTTCCGTGAACCGTGCGATCTGTTCGCAAAACGCGTACGCACGAAATCGCGGAACGTCGCCGGGAAAATTGGAATACGGTTGAGCAACCGGTTGATTCTTTCTTCGCGGGACGGTCACACGCGACCACCTTGGATATCTTGGCCTCGGTTCGCGTGGACAGGTTACGGTGACACTTTCCTACGTTCGCAGACGCTTTCCGTTCCGCCGAATAAAACGGAAAGAACGCAATAAGCGCGAATGTAGAAAGTCTGATAGCAGCGAGGACGAAAAAATATCGGTCAGTTGGAATCGTAGGATGGTTTATCGGAACCAGGACGTGATCAGGAATCAGTACGATCGTACAGAAGGTAACCTGACCGTGGAGGCAGGAGAAAGCTGGGTTTCCGACTTTGGCCCGTAGTAAACCAGGCGATATACATAGAAGATCATTTGGCATGCTCCGTTGCTTCACCGCATCCTTCTTCCCTTTTTTCTTTTTTTCGTTTCTTCGTTCTAACGCTCCGGTCTCGCTCGTTCCATTTTACCCACACATCGCGCTTCCTTAAAGTCCCATTTTTCCAGACGCGGTACATACGCGTAATTACCTTCTACCCCCGGTTTTCGTCATTATACTTTCCAATACATATCGAGTTCTCTCATAATTCTCACGCGTTCCGACTAGACTTTCAACCGTGCCATCGACAGCCTCGTCTATTCTAGATCGCTTCCTAAATTTCACCGGTTTACATTCGACGAGGCCTCTAATTCCGATCGATCGTCCGAGTAACCGCGTTAACCTCGTTTCTTAAACTCCACGCTCCAACTATCCGGCGGGAGAGTTTTGCCAAGGTATCGCCGGTTAATTTTCGGCCACGGACCAACGGTGTCCGATCATTAGCATAACGTACGAGATAATGTTAGACATTATCGTTCGTTGGTCTCTCGGTTAATTTATCACAAAGGAACTGGTTCCGATGTCATCGAAATTTCCCGTGACTCGACCGATTGGACCGCGGAGAGGCGAAAGAGAGGCGAAAGAGAGGCGAAAGAGAGGCGAAAGAGATGGGAACGGAGAGAATAAGATTCCTCGGATTGACCCCGAGTGGCGTCTGACACATTGCTACGAGTAGTACACGCGCATAGCTGCGTGTGTGCAGCTAAGTTAGGTATGCCACAGGCACCAGGTAGTGGTAAGTTGGTAACGGTTGTCAGCACACAGACGGCTCGTGTCACTCTTTCCAATCCTACTCGTTGATTTGTGCGTTTAACGCTTATTCGCAACTCTTCCTGTCGCTCCATTTCAACGGTGCAACAAATCTAAAACGATCGCTCGATAAGTAACAGGAGTGTATCTCATTGATAAGCGGCAGCCTCTTAACTAATAATATGCCTCCGATGGTTTCTGTGTGTTACATATCGACAGAAAACTCTGAATTGCCAGGACAGTGGAAAATAGTAGAGCAAGACCGTGGACTCGTGACACGTCGCGCATAATGTATTTCGACGCGCTTACTATCTTTTCTATAGTAATTATTGCTACATCGAGGAAGTACCACTTCCTAATAATCAGTTTCTGTCAACGTGATTAGCGCAGGATTAATCAACTTATCGCTGTCAGCGTCCGCGTCGTCCTACATTCTGGCACCGTTTTTCCAGGCCTTTTAATATGCACGCGACGTACTGTCCCTTTCGAATTGTTTAAAGCCACTGCTTTATTTCGGCACGTACGTGCCGAACCATAGAAAGTGGTCATCGAACGTTTCCTTATGCTCCAGTTTACCCTACCATCGACTGTCATCCACTGTTTTTCGTTCTTCCGCTGTTAGTTGTTTCCCAGTTAGCCTCGGACTTGCTATTCCGATATAGAACACAGGCGAACTATCACTTTCTGCAATTCGTACGAAGCCAGATGATAGGCTTGACGATCAGTCGAGTCATTCGAGTCGAACCGAGCGAAGGTGGTTATCGGTTTTGCACGAACGATCAAGTACAAAGTGTTCGAGACGTTCGAGTGAAAGCGCGGTATATTTTTCAAACTGCCGCGCCTCTCCTCTTCTATCGCTCCTCTGAGTTGTTTCTCTGGTTCGTTTCGACGATTTATCCGCGTTACATGCCGCGTGGTTCTCTCGGCGAGGCGAGCTCGTCGAAAATATCTTCTTAACCGTGTCGACTACGGGGTCAAAGCAATTCCTTATCCTGATCACCTGTGTTTAATCAACCGAAATGTCAGCAGAGCCCATAAAGAACGGAAGGGTCGAGGAGCTAATTACCGTACGGAGAAGAAGGCATTGCGCTGAAAGGATTAATGATCGCGGCAAGATCTACGCGATCTAATTGCGAGGGGAGAAAAGGGGAAAAAAGAAAGGACGCTGTGTCGCGGAAGATAAGGATGACGAGGAGGACGAGGACGATAACGAGGAGGATGACGAGGAAACGTCTGTCGGTTGGCCGAGGAGGGCAAGCCAATCGGGTCACCCAGATCCAATAATGAAGAAGAGTCGAACTGTGCTTTCTCCCGGGTTTACGTGCACGCGTGTGCGCAGAATCCTATGCATACCTGTGTACACGCACTCGCGCCAGCTTCTTCTCGCATACTGACGAACGGCCAATGAACGCCGAAGAATTTTCGAGGTACTCGAGTCTACTCTTTGACTCTTATCCTGCGCAAGCTACGAGCAGCTCGAGATCGTGACCGTGTCCAGGCCTTCGTCTCCGTGCATACACCGTGTCTTCTTCTTGTATCGGCCGATGCAACATGGGCCAACGTTTCGAGAAACGCCACAGCTCCGCGCGAATAACGCGTTTTATTCGACCGCGAAATTTCACCGGCAATCCAACTTCCTTTTTTTTTAATCGATAGTCAAAGGCTTCCGCTTTGTACGTGCTTTCGTGCGTGAAACCCATCGTTCCATCGAAATTTCTCCTCCGAAACGAATGCACGTAAACTGAAAAAACTCTGAAGCGAGGAAAATTGTCGGGAAATGGCCGGATCGATGAAAGATTCGCCGTGTGAAAATATCTCGAATCGATAACAGGCGGCAATCTCGTTGAACCTATTACCGCGCCTTTAGCCGAGATTTCATTCGGATAACGACTATCGGCTATGTTCTAGAGAAACGAAAAGATCGTTAACGATAATTACCTTCGGCTTTTGCCGGTCTGTTTTTGTCAGGATCGAAACTACCGGAGACCGAAGCCCGAGCAGACGGAACGGTTCGAAGGAAAGTGACTTCCGCGTATTTACGCGTGTGTAGATCGCTTGCATAGCGCGTGAACAAACGAAAGGGAACTATTGTCGCGTTATCGGCACGAAATGTTCCCAGGACGAACAGGCCGTGATCGTTCACGGTGGTTAATCAACGCGGCGCAATCGATTTTCACCGGCAAAAGCCGCATAATTCCTCCGTGAAATCGACGCGTTCCTTTGATCGCTGTTTACGCGAACGCGTAACGAGATTCCGATTTACGACACAAAGCGGCAGAAAGAAGAAGAAAACGAACTTTCTACGCGTTCTACGGGACGCTTGCGATCTGCCAGCAATAGAAAACGAATTTCCGATAAATCGTCGTTGCTCCTCTACATAAGCAGGTGTTGCGTGCGCGTAATAATATTGCACGGCAGAAAAGAAGCCGATGGATAACACAAGGAATTGATACTTTGTACTACCGGTATCTACCTCCACTCTTGGCATTCCTGTTTCTGGCCTGTGCGCTGCTCTTAAGAAGAAGAAGCACATTTAGCGTCGAACGCTGAAGGCGGTTCGACCGTTCGGCATCCGTCTAGCCATTCGCGAAAACCTTCGAAAATTCCTCGAAAGGAGTTTATCTTTTTTATCTCGGGAAAAAAGGTTTGGCCGAACGGTGACTTTGCGGAGGAAAAATTGGCCGGTCGTTGCGAGACGCAGGATCGAATTTATCATCCATAAGAAGGTCAGAGGAACGGCGAAGAATAGGGCAGTGAGGGGGAATTGGTAACTGGGTTACCGGTGGCTCGGTGAAGCAACATTAAAGCAATCAGCTTCTCGCTCACTTCATCTTTCTCACGGTTCCTTTCCTCTCGACATCAACTTGCATCAACGCGAGATCACGACTGATGGTGCCCCCCTCTCGGTTTATCTTCGCTCTTCTTCATCGTCCTTCTCGCTTCTCTGTTTAGCATTACGCAGCCGTGATACGTAGAAGGCCTCGTATGCCTCTGAACCGACTGTATAACGGGATTTCGGGACACGAAGGGATACCGTGGTGTGTGCTCACCTTCGAGACACGCATGTGAGCGTGTAAATCTCGGAAAGTATCGTGAGATGAGGAAAAGCGAGATACCCAGGCGGTGAAATACCGTGGGCCTTGGCCGTTTCTTCGAATCTCAAGCGTTATCTGTTATCTCGCTGCTGGAACGCGTTCGTTTACCCGACTCGTTAAGGAAGAAAATCATCGTGCTTTTTCTCCCTCGGTTATCCCATTATCCCCTCGTATTATCCACCTCCGTGGTCACCGTGCGCGAATATCGCGTTTCGCCGCCAGAGATGGCCAGATACTTTCGCGCGGAACTCGAACTTTACCGGACGGAAACGTTTGTTTGGAAATTTTCAACGTTTATCACGTCCAATTAGCAGGAAAGTGATCTGCAAATTAAAATGTAGTACGAACTCGTTTATAATTTGTAGCCTTTGCGACGCACGCACGGCACTAATTTCTTGTACCGTTACAGAAGACGGTATATACGTATGTACGGCGTAAGTGGATTCGAAGTGACGATTAATATACATATTACGTTTTTACCGTGGAGCGTGACGTTCGTCGTTGGGGGATAAAATTGAAATCGTCGAAATGTTTGTCGCGAATTATCCTACAGATATGTAGCCTGTTTAACGATACATTCTTTGTAGAAACGATACCGTTTCTTTGAAGAAAACGATGCAATTTTTGTTACAGATGGCTGTCGGGAAGAATATATATTTATTACTCGTCATCCTTTCTTCGATGTCCGTCATTTCGCACTCTTACGTGTCGCAGGCCGCAGGTAACAATTACATTATGTAACGCACGAGCAACCGTAAATTAAGAATTAATCGACCGCGATGCATGAATATGCAGATTGCGATTTTACTCATAACCGAGCCGTTGAAACCGAATGATATCTCGACGATACGGAGGAACAGCGGTTTCCATACAAACGATAACCTTTGACTTTTATACTTTCGCGGAACACCATTTCTACCCCCCCGCCCCTATGTATTTACGCAATCGCGATAATAGAATTTTCTCTCCGAGATTCGTTAAAACGTACGGAAACGTGTACGGTCGCGTAGAGAAAAAGGTTTTTCGTAAACGGACGAATCGATAGACCGCCTGCACCCACAATTCTGCACGTCGCGAACCGTAGAGGAAATGTCGGGGGTCAATGAAAAGTTTCAGCCGCGCGGAGTCGCATAATCCGGCATCCATCCCGGTTCATTGGATGCTCGCATGCGTTTGTGCAAGTACTCTAACCGATAATGCCGGGGCTCACGCGTGAATTGTCTGGCCCGACGTAATTGCACGTGTCAACGCGGCTAAACAAACGTATCTTCCCACGCGTGCTTTCCGGTTAGATATTCCCGACATTTTTCAATTGCAGTCATTACGAATTATACACGAGTCGGTGGAGTTTCGCCCATGAATACCCTTATGCGCATAGGTTCGCGGCTTTTTAGCAATCGCGCACGTACCAACATTGACACCGAATTCCACTTACATGCTCACTTCCTTTCGAAAGTCGTGGATTCCTCGAGTCGCGTAGTTATACGCGCACGTATCTCATTTCGAATGCATATTCACGCGTTCTCGATAGAGGACAGAAATTTCAACTACCGCCACCAAAGTGTCACGCGTACTCTCGTTTATTACGTTCGGGATTAAAATATCGGTCCGCGGATATTTCGCGATACGTAGACGATTCCGAGAGATTTTACGCATGACCGATATATAAATAACGCGGAACGGCTTGGATAAACCCGTCGAATACGGATTAGGCGTGGAAACAGGTTTTCACAAAGTAGACAACGTTTCGATCGATTTCCTCTAATAAAGAAAAGATCCCGGGTTTATTGACCAATATGGACACGCTTATCCCGAACACGGTCTTTATCACTTTCGCATTTCCTTTTCTCCAAACGAGTCGTTAATATAAGCATCACGCAACGGTGTTACTTATCCTGCTCGTGTTACTCCGCGGATTAAGAAACGCACTCACACGTACGCGCAATGTCGGCGGAATAACGTTTCTGAATGCCGAAGGGGCGGAAGGAGAAATGATAACGTGTCGTTTTGGTTATTAATTGCAACTACCGATCGCATCGGCCGAGAGTAAGCGGAATAAATCGTCGATGCGACGCGTTGCACTCGGGACGGCAATTTAAAGTCGAACTTTACGGGACAAATCGTTTTTTTTTTTTTTTTTCTTCTTTTTAACTGCGGGTTTATGGATCATTGGACGGTTCGGTTTCGTTCCCGATCGTTTCGTTCTTTACGATTTCACCGTCGGAGGAATTACCAGGACGAGGCATTTTTTCTCGAAACGCGTAATTCCGAAGGAACGAACGAACGGGAAGGTGGCAGTGGCTGGAACGCAAATTTCCAACGATCGGAGCTCGCGTCGCTCGTGACATAGTTGGACACAAAACGAAAGTCCGTGAAAAATAAAAAAAAATCTGGAACGCCGGAAGGATCCTGACAAGCTCTACGGACGATGCACAGAGTAGGTCATTATATCGGTAGTATGCAGGCATATAAGGAGGCACGTGCAAAGCCTACATGCTTGCTCGCCTATAGCTTAGTCACCTGAGCATAACCGATCACGCTAAATACTGACTTTTACAAATATAAAGATATACGGGAATATTAAAACTCCTAGTTCTATCCGATAAACCCACATATCCGTATCGATGAATTTCTAGAAATTTTCTAAAAAACGCAGAATTTGGGGCAAGAATTTCCCGACTTGCGCGATCATGCTGTAAAGTAGAATCGTAATAGCCGCGAATATCGGTCAGTTTCGTTCTCAATTTCATTATCGACCATACCAGATACTCTAAACGTAGGAATAATAGCCGTCGAATCGAATTTTACACGATGATTCCCTTTTACAGGCAGAAGATTGTTCGGTGGATATAGAATAATACCGAAACCGTGCCAGCCGACGATACCGTCCCGAGTCAAGTCGAACGAGCCTGCGATATGCATGTTTAATTACGAATGCTCCCGGCGAAATGGAGAAGTGGTCGGGGCGTGTATGGACGGTTTCCTTTTCGGCGCATGCTGCCAGTTGCCGTCGAAAAATTCGGTGAACAGCAACGCCGAAAACGTTGCAAACTCCGATGAAATATTCAACGTGTACGCAGTCGATCACGTGCCAGATATTCCCATTCTGCTAAATTCGGACGGAACGCCGCTCGGAATGACGATATCCCAGGATAATACCGCGAAGACCGAGGTACCCGGTACACCCGATCAACCGGTCAACGAGGGAACGATGTACACTAAAATCTCCACGTTCGACGCGCCTTCGACCACCGCGAAACCAGCGTCCGCAGTTTCGCAAATTCAGGACAGCGTGCAGAACGCGGAAAAGCCGCAATTACCCGCGCAACCGGACATAAGCCATCTCGAGGAAGATTTCCCGGCTCTGTTGGGTCAACAGAACGTCCTGGACGATTTGGGTCTTCCGGGACTGCTGAGTCATTCTGACTCGAACAACAACATTCAGAATCATCAGGACAATTCCGCTATTAATCCGGTTACCACTTTGCTCAGCCCGGATCAGATACTTCAGATAGCTGATCCGGTTGACCAGCTGCCAGCCTTGTTTTCCCAAGGATTGGGCCAGAGCAATCACAGCTCGGCCGATACGATACTGCTGAACGAGAACGGCACCATGTTGAACGAGATGAACAATCCCGATGATCTGTTTAAACCCGACGACGAGCCGGATAGCGAGAAGAAGAAAGTAACCGAAATCCCGAGCACCGCTCAACAGCCGAAAGTGACCGAGAGCGTGTCGTTTACGAAAATCAAGAGGCCTCAGCACGAGGCTACTTATCAAACCACTTCGACTACCGAGTGGTTAAAGTTTCCCGATCAATCTGCATCCTCTATGCACGACGCGATGTCCGCTTCTACGGCAGATCAAATATTCGGCACGTCGTCGATGACGAGATTGCCTTCGGTCACCCAAATCTATACCAACGCGTACAGGCACACCACCACCTCTCTCCCGCAAGAAACAGCGATCGACAACTTCGAAAAGATCAGCACGATAGAGGAAAGAGTATCGACGAAGAACGTGGAGGCTCTGGAGTCTACTGCCAACGAAAGAACAACCACGCCGATGACCACTCTCAGCGACAAGAAGGACGAGCTGGTTGAAATCCCGATGATCACCTACGACACGCCGTCGGGCAATAAAAAGGACGACATAGTGGACAAGGAGGAATTAGCCATCAATCATATAATCTCCATTCTGAACAACACGAAACCGGGTGCAGGGACCACGATTCAAACCCCGAACTCGTCCATCAACAAATGGGTCAGCATCGACGAAACTTCGAAACCGTCTTTGGTGCGAATCTCCACGAAACCTCCTACTCTCGAACCCACCACCGCTCAATCCTTCCCGTACACCTTCTATAAACCGGTACAGTCGTCGAATTATTACAATTACGAGACAATTCCTACAGACCCGACCTACGTTTCCTATTCCACCTCTAACTCGCATTCGTCGAAGCCCTCCACTCAATCCACCTTTGCCGACATCCCCGCTTCCAATTATTCCGCGAAAACAACCACGACGAACCCCCCTGCACCCACGGTGATAGTCCTAGGCCCCTTAGACACGGAGTTCACCACGGAGACTACTCAGAAGACGATCACGAGGAAGCCGGTAACCGAAACTGTCGGACCCACCACGACAGCTTTGAAACCCACTCTCGGATCGGTGAAACCTAGCCCACTGACCACGAAGAAACCCAGTGTCTCCACTACTATAACTCACAACATTAGCACGGTGATCTCGAACGTTGCCACTAATAACGTGGTTTCCACGAGTTTCTTCAGCGTGAACGTGAAAGACGGGACCACTTCTAAGCCAACGGTGAACAATAACTACAGCACGGAACCTGTCGTGGTCGAGACCGAACCGGTGCAGGATTCCGAGAAGTTATCGACGAAAAGACCCACGATCTGGACTACCCTTTCCACGTGGCCGTTTAAACCGGGTTTCCACCTCAAACCGTCCACTCCACCGTTGATATTCTCCGACGACAATCTCACGCCCGTTAACACGATCATCTTCAAGGATCCTTCGGTAGCGACGGTGATGGACTTCAAAGCGACCACCGCTTTGCCACATTGCGACGAAGACACCGCCGCGCCGGACGACCTGATCAACTTCCCTCCCGTGCGAAATCCAAATCTCAACATCTCCGCTCCGATCTCGCAGCAAGAGAAGCCGACTCTAGTCGACACCTTTAACAACACCGGTTACCCGGATATCGAGATAATAAGCGAGAACGACATCCCGACCCCGACCTTCATCGAGGACGACGTTCTCAATAACAAAGTCGACACTTTCGTCAACAAAATCGTTCAGTCTCTGCAAGGCAACTTCCAAGTATATACCGTTTCTTTTTCGTTTATAGGCCCGCTTTGCTCCATCTAAACGTCCAGAGCTAATTTTCTGATTTTCTTCAGGATCTGAAAGACGTGGTGTACAGTCGCGTGAACGCAACGTCTATCGTGCCATCGACCGTAACGAAGAGACCAGCCACCACCACGAGGAAACCCTCGCGAAAGCCATCCACCACCACGAAACCTTCGTACGCGACGACGAAGAAACCCTCGACCACCAAGAGGCCGAGCAACCGTCCGACAACCTTAAAGCCATCGGTATCGGAAAAACCAGCTCGTCCTTCGAAACCGACAACTTTGAAACCGAAACCGACCACGGTGTCCAGCGCGACCACGAAGAAACCCCAGGTTACAACGAAACGCACTAGACCAACCAGAAAACCTACTACGACTCTGGCTACGAGCACGGAAGCAGTGGTTGTGGCAGAAGATGAAACCAGTATTTCGAACGCAGTCGAAACTACCACGAGCTCGCAGATCACGTCCTCCAATGACTTTCGTTCTCGTAAGTGTTTCTTTCGCTTCGATCCTTCGATTTATCGCGTACACCGTATGATTCATTTCTAACGAATAATCGCAGAATGTGGCATAAGACCGTTGATAAAGTCTGGCAGAATCGTCGGTGGGAAAGCAGCGTCTTTCGGCGAGTGGCCGTGGCAAGTTTTAGTCCGAGAAGCCACCTGGTTGGGCCTGTTCACGAAAAATAAGTGCGGCGGCGTTTTGATCACCGACAAGTACGTCATCACCGCGGCTCACTGTCAACCAGGGTAAGTTTAATTCTTCGCGATGTATTTCCTCCAAGTCTTTCGTAAATTTCGAAATAACGAGGAGACGGGCTTTGTCGAATTTTTCGACAGGTTCTTGGCAAATTTGGTGGCCGTTTTCGGAGAATTCGATTTATCCGGGGAATTGGAAGCGAAACGGAGCGTGACGAGGAACGTACGACGAGCGATCGTTAACAGAGGCTATAATCCGACTACGTTCGAAAGTGACTTGGCTCTTTTGGAACTGGAATCACCGATACAATTCGATCTTCACATCGTCCCGATTTGCATGCCCGACGATGGGATAGATTTCACTGGTAGAATGGCCACTGTTACTGGCTGGGGTCGATTAAAATACAGTGAGTAACAATTTCATTTCCACCGCATTTCGCTTCCCAATAACGCGATGTATTTATGAATAATCTGAATTCGCAGATGGCGGTGTTCCTTCGGTTTTGCAGGAAGTTCAAGTGCCTATAATTAAAAATTCCGTCTGTCAAGAAATGTTCCAAACCGGTGGACACTCTAAATTAATTCTCGACAGCTTCCTGTGCGCCGGATATGCCAACGGACAGAAAGATTCTTGCGAGGTATTCTCAGGACAATCTCATTTCTCTTGTTCGTTGATTTCTTCGTTGCTGATCGTCCATTCGATCGTTTTGCAGGGCGACAGCGGTGGTCCGCTAGTAATGCAACGACCAGATGGCAGGTGGTTTTTAGTAGGCACCGTGTCCCATGGAATAACCTGTGCCGCACCCTATCTTCCAGGTGTTTATATGCGAACAACTTACTTCAAACCCTGGCTACACAGTATCACTGGGGTCTGAAAGTCAGCGAATAGTGTGTATTTCCTGGACAAGGTGACAGGCACCGATGATTTCGTGCCACTTGTATAAATGTACAAAGGAAGATTAATTTATTTCCTTCGGAATAGATTGAAGAAGACCGACTAAGCGACTAACAGGACTAAAATGGACACGAATACGTTTCGTATACTATTTCCAATTTTAAATAATCCTTATTACCTAACTACCACTTTTCTTCTCTATTTTTTATCCTCTTTTAAGAATTCTCGTTAGAGTCGACAAGAACGTCTGGTCGCTTTTCGATTATTTCAATTTTGGAATGGTATAAGAATCGGTACTCTGTCTCTCTCGAAACATTTTTTATCAGTATACGAAAAATCACCGCGTATTTATGTGCATCGAACATTAAGCGTGTCGTGTGTTCTATGTATATATACGTGAGTACGTCTTACGCGTACTATATGTACACGGTTACGAACTGCGAGCCTTATTTATTTCGTTGTTAGCTGTTATTTATTAAACCCATTTTTATACGAGATAATGGATTCCTCTTTCCATCACCCTTGCCGTCTATAAAAAACGAACGAGGAAAAAGGAACACTTGCCCTCACAAAAAGAACGCAAAAGGAAAGCAATAGAGTTTCATACGGTAAGTACGAAATAAACTTATAAAAAAAAGAAAATTCTAATTCATTAGGCAAAGTCTTTAAGCGAACTTACGATAATTAGCGACCTGTGCGTGATAATGTTATAAACTTCAAGCATGGTGGATGAAATTTCTTGGAAACATAGTACCTGTTACGTCCAGGAGCACGCGATGGTCAATATCGAATAATCTTGCCATCTAGCAAGTTTTCTAGCTTCGTCCAGCGCTGTACGTTATTCTAACGCGAATACACGCGAGTAACGAAACTAATTTAATCCGATAAGAAGGGAGAAATAGGAACGACTGATAGACGCTGAAATTTTGCCTCTGGAACTTTCTTCAATCTGGATTGTTCGCTTAAAATATGCTCTATAAAAGAATGCAGACCGCGTAAACCTTGTCGCTGCGTGTTATAAATAGTTCTTACACATGCAAAGTAAATTGCATACTTTGGCATTTTCACAGACAGGTGGTCGTGCGCCTAGCATAGGTACATTTACGGGAAATCTTCAGGAACACGTGCGTGTCAGGAGTATTTGAACCGTGATCTACAAACATGAACACGAATCGCATAAAATCTGAATTTCATGCATGTTTCTTTTTCGAATCGCCGGAGAACTGTTCGACCGTGGAAATAGAAAGGAACTGGTTCGTCGAAAAGAACGCGTAATTGAAAACATAAACGGCAGGTTACGTTATTTAAGCACAGAGCCACCACCCTGTTTGCTATAACACACACGGGCAGAGATGTTATTCATGGGCCACGTAGGAAACGAATATATGGAGCAGGATCGACCGCCCTGTGGAACATCAGGACATCCCGGATCAATACGACCAACAGAGATGGAAACAATGACGTTCGGCTGGAATGACGAGGAAAGAGTGAAACACCTACGCGAAAATGTTCAACGAATCGCGTGCCTCTTCTC